>NC_039364.1:235684650-235943624 GCF_003573695.1 Papaver somniferum | reverse complement strand
AGAAATTTGTTGGGTTAGACATTTGTATCCCGAAACTGTAATATACTTTCCATATTTTGAATACGACCATATAATTCTGTCTTGCGGGCTCTCTTGGGTAGGTGGATGTTAAATAATGAGTACCTAAATATAGTTCTAGCATAAAGATAATAAAGGTACCATTATAATGTCTCGGGTGGTTGTTTTCTCAGGAAAAAATGATCTGTCAACCTAGCATTTCGGATTAAAACTGAGGTGAGTCATTTGTTGGGTTAGACATTTCTTGGGTTAGACATTTATATCCCGAAACTGTAATGTACTTTCCAGATTTTGAATACGACCATATAATTCTGTCTTGCGGGATCTCTTGGGTAGGTGGATGTTTATGATTTTTTTGGCTGCTAGATCGGGAAAATTGTTTAGTTTTTCTTGTATCCAATCGTGAGAGATCAGATCTATGATATCATCTACCGTTCAGATGGGGTAATTGCGCCAGGTCCAGGTTTGGGGAGTGTGGAATCCAATTAGCTTCGATGGGGGTTGTCAGACTGTCTCCAATATGGTGCAAAACGAGTTATTGTATGGTAGGCACAAGCGATGCTAGTTGTCTTTATTGAGCACTGGAGGAGGACGGTATAGTATCAATAAACTGAAGAATTCGATGGTGATCGAGGTATTTCTCATTGCATATACTTCCATAGATGGAGTCAGGTTGATCATGGAGGCTCCAAATTCTTCTCATGAGAAGAGCCTTGTTGCGTTCATTGCTTTTTCTGATGCCCAGGCCTCCCTTTGGTTTTTTTTTTGTTAATTTATCCATTCAATAGGGTGAATATTTTTTTATTGATGACTCATGTCCCAAAAAATATCCCTGCTGATACGGCCTATTTGTTTGTGTACTTTTGTGGGTAGATTTTGGGTTTTCATAAGGTGGTTTGAAGTGGATGTTAGAGAGGTTTTAATGAGAACCTTTCTTCCTGCTTGGGTTATACATTTCGTCATCCATATTTTTGCTTTCCGCGCTAGTCTTGAGATTGGACCTTTGCTGATAAGTAAAAAAAAACATTTCTTTTATTTTTATTAGTTTTTTCAGTTTCATTTATTCATCATCCTGCCACTAAAAAGTAAAATAAGTTTGCCACTTTCCTGAATTTTTTGATCTTTTGCAAAGAAATATAAGATAAATATTACTCTGATTGTTCACTAGAGGAGTTAATTTTGGGTGGTGATAGACTCACCTCAGTTTTTCCCGACAAAACCCCTGAGTAAGGTTAAATAATGAGTACCTAAATATAGTTCTAGCATAAAGATAATAAAGGTCCCATTATAATGTCTCGGGTGGTTGTTTTCTCAGGAAAAAATGATCTGTCAACCTAGCATTTCCGATTAAAACTGAGGTGAGTCATTTGTTGGGTTAGATATTTCTTGGGTTAGACATTTATATCTCGAAACTGTAATGTACTTTCCAGATTTTGAATACGACCATATAATTCTGTCTTGCGGGCTCTCTTGGGTAGGTGGATGTTTATGATTTTTTTGGCTGCTAGATCAGGAAAATTGTTTAGTTTTTCTTGTATCTAATCGTGAGAGATCGGATCTATGATATCAGCTACCGTTCAGATGGGGTAATTGCGCCAGGTCCAGGTTTGGGGAGTGTGGAATCCAATTAGCTTCGATGGGGGTTGTCAGACTATCTCCAATATGGTGCAAAACGAGTTATTGTATGGTAGGGACAAGCGATGCTAGTTGTCTTTATTGAGCACTGGAGGAGGACGGTATAGTATCAATATACTGAAGAATTCGATGGTAATCGAGGTATTTCTCATTGCATATACTTCCATGTATGGAGTCTGGTTGATCATGGAGGCTCCAAATTCTTCTCATGAGAAGAGCCTTGTTGTGTTCATTGCTTTTTCTGATGCCCATGCCTCCCTCTGGTATTTTTTTTGTTACTTTATCCCATCCAATAGGGTGAAGCTTTTTTTATTGATGAGTCATGTCCCAAAAAATATCCCTGCTGATACGGTCTATTTGTTTGTGTACTTTTATGGGTAGATTTTGGGTTTTCATAAGGTGGTTTGAAGTGGATGTTAGAGAGGTTTTAATGAGAACCTTTCTTCCTGATTGAGTTATACATTTTGTCATCCATCCTTTTGCTTTCCGCACTAGTCTTGAGATTGGACCTTTGCTGATAAGTAAAAAAAACATTTCTTTTGTTTTTATTAGTGTTTTCAGTTTCATTTATTCATCATCCTGCCACTAAACAGTATAATAAGTTTGCCACTTGCCTGAATTTTTTGATCTTTTGCAAAGAAATATAAGATAAAGATTACTCTGATTTTTCACTAGAGGAGTTAATTTTGGGTGGTGATAGACTCACCTCAGTTTTTCCCGACAAAACCCCTGCGTAAGGTTAAATAATGAGTACCTAAATATAGTTCTAGCATAAAGATAATAAAGGTCCCATTATAATGTCTCGGTCGGTTGTTTTCTGAGGAAAAAATGATCTGTCAACCTAGCATTTCTGATTAATTTTTGAGTTTTCAGATTATGAATGTGTAGATAGATTGACTTACAGACCTTCAAAAATAGAAGGGACCTAGTGTGATCATTAAGATTATAAATATAAATAAATACTAACGACTTTTTATCCCAATAACTATCATACCTTATTTATAGGCTTCCCTTAAATGTACTCCACACATTTATTAACCATAACCCATTTAAAATAAGTGGTTAAGCTAATCAAACAGACCTTTATAATCATTGGACATAACCCATGAAATTATGTATAATTATTATATATAGTCCATAATAATAAAATAATCATTAAATCAACATCAACAAAAACAAAAACAAAAACAAAAACAAAAAAATATATAATTTTTTTTTAATTATCCAAGCATGGTACCTGGATGATGGAACCATCATTGGTGACACACTGCAGGTGGCTAAGGCTTTTAAGATCATCCAGGAAGAAGGTGTGGGGTTAGGGATGTACATGAACATCAACAAAACTGAGCTATATTGGCCTTCTCCTGACAGTAGAAGCTTTGAGTTGTTTCCTTCTCACATTAGTAGACCACCAAATGGTGCTAAACTATTGGGAGGTCCAGTGAGAACTAACTTAGATTATTGTATGGACATGGTTCACAAAAGAGTTCAAAATACTGTCAGCTTGATGGAGGCAGTAAGAAAATTAGAGGATCCTCAATGCGAATTGCTGCTACTTAGGAACTGTACATGAGTCTCAAGATTGTACTTCACCTTGAGAACTACTATGCCCGATTTTTGGACTCGGCTACAGACACTTTTGATACTCATCTTTTTCAGTTTTTGTGCCGATTAATCACTAGTGACGAACCTGGTTATGGGTTGCTCCAACATAGGTTTGTTACTCTTCCTCTCAAGTATGGTGGATTGGCTACCTATTCCATGTCTGACACACGCACCTGTTACCTTGCTTCCTGCCTTCAGACTTTTGCCTTGCAGAGATCCATTTTGAGACATTCAGGTATCGACCCTGTTGGTTCTTGCTATACTAATGCCTTACATGACTTTAACATAGCTTGTAGTGCCTCCACACCTATACTCGGGTTTAGAAGATGTTGCACCAGTCCACTCCATGAGTTCCCTCGCAACTATTTACTTTGATACTATAGTTAACTCGATGCCTACCAGCTTCCAAATGACAGAACGTGATAAGGTATTGTGGCAATGTAATCAAGACCAGCACGCTCAGGATTTCCTGTTGGCTATACCCATTGAAGGCTTAGGTCAGAAAATTGGTCCGAGACACTTCAGTGCAATCCTCAAGTATAGGTTAGGGATTCCTTTCTTTGAAGAAGACGAGATTTGCCCTAGTTGCATGTCTACGATGGATAAATTTGGTGATCACGCCGTGCACTGCAAAAATGATCTGGGATTGAAGTTCAGACATGACCTCTTCCGTGATACTTTTGCAGATATATGCTATCGAGTGGGTGTTCCGGCACATAAATAAGTTGATCTTGGACTTATTTCTGACAATGGCTCTGGTCAAATTCCGGCGGACATCATGGTTTATAACTGGGATAGTGGTCGTGACGTTTTCCTAGATGACACGGTTGTTTCCCCCTTCACAGGGAGCGATGTTCGTTCCTTTGTCCCCGGTCAAGCCATTGCCAAAGCTGTCTCCCTCAAGCGAAAGAAGTATCTGGAAAAGTGTAATGCTCAGGGGTTCGGTTTTGGCACCTTAGCTTTCACCACCTTTGGTGGAATGGGTGACGAGACTAACGACTTTCTCAAGAGATTGTGTAATTTGTCGGATAGTCATGATGCTAATGTTAGAGTTGGAAATTTTCTTTTCCATAGAATAGGGGTGGCTCTTCAGAGAGGGATTGACACGCAACTTGTGTCTTGTGTGCCAACCAACTTCTTGAAAGAACCCGTCATGAGTGATGTATTTCCTTTAACATTTAATTGACTTCATTATCCAATCAAATTTATGTAACATATTTGACATGGCTAATGTTTTTTAAGAATAATCAACACTCTCGATCAATTTTAGAAGAAAAAAAACATCACCTTATGGATTTTTTCTTTTTATAGATTATGTTTATGGAGTTCTAGGACAATGGTCTTAGGAAAAAAACTAAACCTTAGTTAATTCCATTTCACTTGACGTTGTTGTGGAACTTTTTTAAGGGAACAATTAGAATACACAATCGATCAATTTTGATGTAATCATGATTAAGAAAAAATTATTTTAGAACTCTGAATAAGAATTAGTGTTCATTTTGTTTTGGCAAAAAAAGTAAAAACAAGGGTTTATAAATAATTGTTTAATTTGTGAGAATACTAGAAGAGCAATTATAATTAATTTTAAGTATGATTAAGAAAAAAAAGTTAATGTTTATTTTGATTTTGAGTAAGAAATCGAAGTTTAATTGTTAGCAAAAAAGATTAAGACTTGTTTCATTTTAATTTTTGGTTTTTCATTTAAATTTAAACTTTTTAGGGTGCGGCTAATAAAAATGTGGACTACGTTTAAGAGAAGGCTACTTATGTGTTGCAGTCATCATGGAGATGGGGGCTTCAAAAAGAAAATCATGAAGATAGGTGGGCATCTGTGTACAACTTGTCCTGAACGGCTAATTCTCATCTACTGCCCATATTACAAAAGAGGCACGACTATTAATTTGTGTTTACATGATAACACCGAGGAAACCTCCTAACCAGGACTCATGCAAGTTTCACATGTCAATGAAATTATAGCTGGTCCCAGTAACCACCATCAAAAGCCAATGAAATATGACGACATAAGTACACAAAACTGGCTAAACAATGAAAACGTACTTTTAAAGATGCACTGGTAACTGCAATATCAAATACATCGACTATTATTCTTCTAGTACACTTGTTCACGGGGTGTGGAGATAAAGTGCAGGCCCATCCGCATCAGTTCGCACTTAGATGATGTTGTCGATAACTAACTGAGGACGAACAAGGCCATTTCGCATCCTTGATCATGGTGACTAATTGAGTAAGCAGATGGGGACTTTCGCACCCTTGATCTGATCATGGTGACTAATTAAATTAGTTATTGGGTCGCAGAACAGAAGACAACGGTTTGTGTTCTCCTCGTCCATTAGGCTTAAGCAGTTAAGTGATATAATTGCAACTTGCAAGAGTAATTAGGCTTAAGCAGTTAAGTGATATAATTGCAAGAGTAAAGCAGTTTGTGTATGGGTGACAAGCTGGATGGTTCATAAATACAGCTCCCTACTACTCCATTCTCTTCACAACATAGCTAAACAAACAAAACCCAAGTACACCATGAGAATCCAACACCAACTTCTTCTTTATTGCTACTCACTCTTTCTAATCTTCTTTGTTACTACTACCCTCATATCACCTTCTCTTGGGGATTTAGGAAAATGCAATCCCAGTGACTACAAAGCTCTTATGAAGTTCAAGAAGTCTCTAAACAACCATGACGAGTTAATTTCATGGGTTCAAAATACGGACTGTTGCCATTGGGGAGGAGTCAGTTGTGATAGCCAACCCAACCGTGTAGCCGGACTTTTCTTCATTGGAGGTGGCAACTCTGGCCAAATTCCATCCTCAGTAGGTGACCTTCCTTACCTCCTGTCTTTTGTTTTCAGGAACTCCAAAAATATCACCGGTTCAATCCCGCAATCTATCACAAACTTAAAGCATCTCGCGTTGCTGGATCTCGTCTCTTTGAGTCTGTCGGGGTCGGTTCCAACTTCCTTAACCAACTCACTGTCAAAGATTCTAAGGAACTGAGTTTAAAGTCTCACAAGTGTTGAGACGATTTCTTTCGTTCAGTATTTATATAAGTTACAGAAGAAGGATTCAAAATCTAATCTAACTGATAGAACTAGTTTACAAGGTTGTTACAAGACTTGATACAATAATTGAGAATACATACGACTCTGATTACAACAAACTTGGTGTTGAGATTATTAGTCCCACATGGTTGGGTTATTTAAGATCCTGAAGGTTTATAATCGATTAGGGCCTCTCCACTCATAGCCAATTGGTTGTGAGTTGGATGCCCGCAGACTTTTAATATGGTACCAGAGCAGGCTATTTGTGTCGAGTCAGTTGACCGCACCTTTACTCCGCGTCACCCGATTTAATTGTCCACGTGTTTGTTAGACCCGCCGAGGCTACACGTGAGGAGGCGTGTTGAGATTATTAGTCCCACATGTTTTGGTTATTTAAGATCCTGCGGTTTATAATCTATTAGGGCCTCTCCACTCATTTCCAATTGGTTTTGAGTTGGATGCCCGCAGACTTTAATACTTGGACTACTTGATACAACAAACTTGGACTATACACCTAAAGACTTGGATAGTAGGTGCAGCTCGTGCCATCACAATTGCTGGAACTATACACGACTTATATACACGTCTAATACCCCCCTCAAGTTGGAGCATGGGGAGAGTCTGGACAAATGCCCAACTTGCTTGCAAGACGTCGAAAATGATCCACTCCAAGTGGCTTGGTAAAAAGATACGCCAACTGTGCCGCAGACGGAATATGCAGTGGTTTAATAAGACCAGAGAGAAGTTTTTGACGGACAAAATAACAATCGATTTCGATATGTTTTGTTCGTTCATGAAAAACTGGATTTTCAGAGATATGAATATCATCTTGATTATCGCAATAAACTGGAATTGGTTTCGGAATATTGATACGAAGATCAGTGAACAAATAGTGTAACCATTGCAGCTCAGATGTGAGCTTGGCGAGAGCCCGATATTCTTCCTCAGCAGAAGATTGTGATACAGTTGGTTGTTTCTTGGATTTCCAAGAAATGGGACTATTTCCCAACATTGTAAAATACCCTGTGGTGGATCGACGAGTAGTAGGGAAACCTGCCCAATCAGAATCAATATATCCTGCAAGAGATAAAGTACTTGTGGCAGAAAGGAAAATGCCATGACTAACATTACCTTTAAGATAACGAACTACACGATGTGCAGCATCCAAGTGACCAGAACATGGGTGTTGCATAAATTGACTCAAGTAATTGACAGAAAAAGTAATGTCAGTACAAGTTACTTGAAGATAAAGAAGTCGACCTATTAGGCGACGATAAATACTAGGATCAGGTAGAGGATCACCATAAGATGGAAGAAGTTTTAGATGTTGTTCCATTGGAGAGGGAGCAACCTTGGCACCTAAGAGACCAGAATCATTAACAATGTCAAGAATATATTTGCGTTGACATAGAAAAATACCTTTGGGAGATCTAGAACTTCAATGCCCAAGAAATATTGGAGACGACCAAGATTCTTTAGAAAAAATTGAGATTCTAGGGTACGTTTGAGATCCTGTATAGCAAAATCATTGTTACCTGTGATAATAATATCGTCAACATAAACTAGAACATAAATAGAGACAGCGCCAGAATGAAAAGTGAAAAGGGAATAATCTGCACGAGATTGAATAAAGCCTGCATTAAGTAAGGCTGTTGAAAATTTAGCAAACCATTGGCGAGAGGCTTTCTTAAGTCCATATATGGACTTATTGAGCTTATAAACACGATCGTCTCCCTTTTTCTGGAATCCAGGAGGAAGTTTCATATAAATATCCTCAACAAGATCACCTTGGAGAAAGGCATTATTAACATCAACTTGACGAAGAGGCCAATTATGAATGGCGGCTATAGATAATAAAACACGAACAGTAACTAGTTTAGAAACAGGAGCAAATGTGTCATGATAATCAATACCTTCCTGCTGTGTGTAACCTTTATCCATGAGACGTGCTTTGTAGCGTTCAATTGTTTCATCTGGACAATATTTAATTTTAAATACCCATTTGCAGCCAACGGTAGTCTTGCCAGGTGGGAGAGTAGTGATAGTGAAGGTATCGTTGTTCTGAAGTGCAGTATGCTCGTTGACGATGGCATTTTTCCAATCTGGATTTTTAATAGCTTCCGTAAATGTGTGAGGGACATCATTAGTAATAACAAATGAGAGAAATGCACGATGTTGCGGAGTAAATTGATCAAATGAAATAAAGTTTGTAAGTGGTTTGTCCGGTGACGTTCTCGAGTTGATCTGCGCAAAGGAGCAGCATGCGCAGGATCAATAAGAATCAGAGAAGGAGTAGTACTGGAATTGCCAGTAGACGAGGAAAAATATGATGCAGTACTGGAGTCAGGTGCAGCAACAACATCTGATAATACAGGCCGTGTGGACTGAGAAGGACTGACATGTGGAGAATGTGTCTGGTGGTCAGCTGCTGGTAAGGAAGCAACAGGCGTGACTGTTGGAAACTGCGAAGAGCAAATAGGAGGATCATCAAAGTAAATGTCCTCTGAAGGTGCAGGTTTAAAAAAATCAGGAGTGGAAATGTGAGCATCTTCAAAAGCAAATACATGCTCATGAAAGACGACATCACGAAAGATATATGTGGATTTTGTATCCAAATCCAATATGATAAAACCTTTATGATTATATGGGTAGCCAAGAAACACACCCGGTTTAGCACGAGGATCAAATTTGTTTCGAATGTTAGTATTTGGAGCATAGCATAGACAACCAAAAACTCGAAGATTACGATAATTAGGAGAAGTATCTAACAGTACCTCATGAGGAGATCGTTTTGAAATAACTGGAGTGTGTATCTTATTAATAACATATGCTGTCGTAAGAATACATTCACCCAGTAAGAGATTGGCAAATTAGCTTGGAAACGAAGAGCGTGTGCCACAGATAGCAAATGTTGATGTTTGCGTTCGACTATGCCATTTTGTTGTGGAGTATGAACACAGCTGCGCTGATGATGGATTCCATTATCATTAACCCAAGACTGGAATTCGGTGGACAAAAATTCAGACCCATTATCTAATTGGATACGTTGTAATACTGGTAAATAAGGTAGAGAATTACCTATAGATATTGTTTGTAGTGTCTGAGAATATTAAATAATAACATGACGTGAAAAAAACTTGATAAACTTACAAGTTTCTCCCTTGGTGTGCATAAGATACACCCAGGTGCAGCGAGAAAAATCGTCAACAATGGTGAGAAAATATTTTGCACCATTAAGAGATGGAGTGAAAAAGGGACCCATATGTCACAATGTATGAGTTCAAAACATCTTGTAGAAGAAATACTATTTTTATTATAAGATAAACGAGTCTGTTTAGCCATCGGACATACATCGTAGGAAATTGAAAAATTAGACTTAATATAGTCATGCGAATTACATAGAAATTTAAAAACGTTCTAAACTAGGATGGCCAAGATGGCAGTGCCAAATGTCGAATGTCGTTTTATTGAAAAAAACTTTGTGCGATGTTGCTGGAGATGTAGAGACTCGGAGATGATATAGTCCCTCATGACCAATCACTATGTTCGTGGACAGGTCCTGAAAGATAAAAGAATTGTGGGTTAGAAGCACAACACAATTCAATGCTCGAGTCAACTGACTTACATACAGTAGATTGAATTTGAAGTTCGGAATATGATGAACATTTGATAACTTTAGAGTTGGTGAGAACACTACTTCACCAATGTGTTTGACAGTTGAATATGTACCGTCAGGAAGTTGCATTTGAATTAAGGAAGTAACAGGTTGATAAGAGGTGAAATATGATAAGGAATTACAAATATGGTAAGAGGTGAAATCATGGTTCAAAAGAAAAAGTAGTGAATAACTTACCAGCAAAGTTAACACGCGGTTCCATTGTCGCATCTTCAGATGGTGGATTGATCAAAGCAAGAAGACGCGAGTACTGTTCAGCTGAAAACGCCAGGACAACAGGATCTTGAGAAGAGTGAGATTCCTGAGGAATGGCAGTAGTGTTTGCAGCAACGGAAGGTCGTGCAAAAGGCGATGAAAATCCATGTAAGCGGTAGCATCTGTCACGCACATGACCGTGCCGATTACAATAATCATAGTGTGGTCTAGGTCGCTTGTTATGGCTGGTAGATGTACGAGCAGCTGGTGGAGCTTGACGATTAACATTGAGAGCAGCAGACTCAATGGTTGGAAGTGGACTGGCAGTTATATGTTGTTGTTCTTCTTCCTGTTGCACCATATTGAAGATACAAAGAGCAGTGGGGAATGGGTCCATTAGCAGAATCTGACTTCTGAGGTTAGAAAACCTATCATGCAAGCCTTGAAGGAACTCCATGGCTCTGTCACGTTCTAGACGTTCAAGCAATGACTTCCCAGCTCCACAAATACACAACTCAGTGACAACGACAAGGGAATCATATTGATCCCACCGTGTCTTGATTTTTGTGTAATACAAAGATACTGACATCGATTCTTGTCGTATGGCAGCAATTGCAGATTTCAATCTAAACAAGATAGGTGCATTAGAGATACAAAATCTCACCTGTAAATCCTTTCATATTGCATGAGATGAAGGAGCGTATAAGCAGCTTGACCGGATATCAGGTTGGCATGATTCAGAAGCCAACTTCCCACCAGATCGTCACACCTCTTCCAGCACTGTTACGCGAGTTCCTCAGTAGCAGGAGGGAGAGTTCCATCAACGAATCCAAGTTTTCCTTTGGCGTTGAGAGACTTGGTGATTCCTCGTACCCAAGATCCATAATTGTCGCCCTGCAATAATGGAGAGAACAACACAGTGGCCGTGTTATCACTGGGATGTATAACATATGGTTCAGAAATTCTAGGGTTTCCTGAGGTTGGAATGAATATAGTTTCAGGTGGGGTTTGATGATGAGGGATTTCAGGTGGTGTTTGAGAAGTTGATTCCACCATTGTGAGGATAAAGATAAATACTTTGCGGAAGGTGAATTAGGTCCTAGGATGGATCATCTCTGATACCATCAAAGATTCCAAGAAACTGAGTTTAAAGTCTCACAAATGTTGAGACGATTTCTTTCATTCAGTATTTATATAAGTTACAGAAGAAGGATTCGAAACCTAATCTAACTGATAGAACTAGTTTACAGGGTTGTTACAAGACTTGATACAATAACTGAGAATCCATACGACTCGGATTACATCAGACTTGGACTACTTGATACAACAAACTTGGACTATACACCTAAAGACTTGGATAGCAGGTGCAGCTCGTGCCATCACAATTGCTGGAACTATACACGACTTATATACATGTCTAATACACTGCTCTAACTGACCTTGATCTCCCATACAATCAGTTCTCTGGTTCAATTCCACCTAGTCTCTCTGACCTTAAAAATATTAGAAATATCTTTCTCGATTGGAACAAACTCACGGGTTCAATCCCAGAGTCTTTCGGGAGATTCACTGGTATGGATAGGCTTCACTTGTCTCGCAATAAACTCACTGGTCCGATTCCAAAATCTTTAGGAGATTTGAATATTATCCAGATTGACTTGTCAAGGAACAAACTTGTTGGAGATGCATCCATGCTCTTTAATCCCAACCATGGTTTGACAACATATGTCGATTTGTCGAGGAAACAATTTGAGTTTGATCTAACAATGGTTAAGTTTCCAAAGGATTTAAATTGGTTGGATATATCACATAACAAAGTCTTTGGTGGAATCCCTGATGAGATTAAGGATTTGGATAATTTGTATAACTTGAAGGTGGGATACAACAGGTTATGTGGTAAAATACCAACCGGAGGGAACATGCATCGTTTTAAAAGCACTTCTTTTTTCATAATAAGTGTCTTTGCGGGTCGCCATTGATGAGTTGTAAGAGAAATTAAGTGACTGAGTAAGCACTATGAAGGTCTAGTAATATTAGGGTCTGGTAACTTGACATCTTGGAATCTTAGTATGTAACATCTATCTCTAGTAGTATGGTTTATGTAGTATTGTAGTATGTTTTGAGACATCTACGACTTTGGTGTTTCTAGTTTAACATTGAAATGTCATACGTACAGTTGAAATATCCACTCAACGCTGTTCCATCGCAAAACTCGTTTGAACCTATCAATATTTACATCTATTTATTTGTTTCCTAAGAGCAAAATTACAGAATTTTTTAACTCCTAGAATAGCGAAGTATCACCAAGGTTTTATAGGTAGAATGCAACTCCACACCTATGGCTACAATATGCAAATTATAAACAATCTATTTAAGCTAAGAAGAATGTTAACACTTGACACCATTGCCGTTCTCAGCTCTTTAAAACGTAAGCAGATATGCGCAATGCAACAGTATCAATAAATCTCCAATACCCCAACCACCAATTTTTCTTGCTTAGAAGAAAAACAAAAACCAAAACCAAAACAAAACCCCAAATTCCAGTTCCAATACCTATAAGAAAAGCCGAATAAAATACTGGTATGTCATTTCTTTTCCCAATGTTTGGCAAGCTAATACTAGGATTAACCTGTTCACAAATCTTGTTTGTCGGGTAGCCGCATAACAAATCATTGCCAATGTAAGCTGATCCATCCAGACTCACTAGATCAAAGTGCGCACCTCTTGGAATCATTCCACTCAAGTTATTGTAAGACAGGTCCAGAGTGCTGAGAGGATCGATCGAGGTAAGAGACAATGGAATATGTCCAGCCAATCTGTTGAAACTCAAATCCAGTGACTCTAAACCAACCATGTTCCCGACATTCATTGGGATCATACCATGAAGGTGGTTATGCGATAGATTAAGCATCTTAAGTCCTTTCAGTAGACAAATATCATTTGGAATGGTTCCCTCCAGGAAGTTTCTTGAAAGATCAATTCCAGTATTGTAAGTGTATACAACCCCAAGTTGTTCTGTTGCCTTTTTCCACTGTATTTGTAGTACCACACCAGAACATACCAGTGATATTACGTCTCCAACCACGACACTGGTATTTGGCATACTTTTTAGTATCTCCAAATTTCCTATCTTCTCAGGAATTGAACCAGACAGTTTATTATTTGACAGGTCTAAGAATTGCAGTTTATGTAAATCCGTAATTTCTTCGGGAATGGATCCACTAAACATATTTGAGCTCAACGTAATAATTCTTAGATTGCTTAATGAACCAAGGAAATGGGGTATACCACCTTCAAGACTGTTACCCCACAAGCTGAGAACTTCCAAATACTGAAATTGTTGGATAAAGGTAGGAAACGTACCATTTAGATTGTTCTTGTAAAGTTGTAGAAACCTTAGATTCGTCGCTTTTTGAAGCTCATTTGGAATAGTTCCTGTGAGATTGTTAGCACCAAAATTTAGAGAAACAAGAGAACTACAGTACTTCAGAGTAGAAGGTATTTCTCCAGATAGTTTGTTCTTAGAGATATCTAGAACTCTTAGACTACTTCCTCGTGAAAAAATAGCGGAAGGAATCGAACCACTAAGATTGTTACTGCATAGTGACACATGATCAGCATTGGACAGTCTAGCACCTACTTCATCCGAGATTTCACCTGTGAATTCATTTTCTGACAAATCAAAAATCCCTACATTTTTCGGTGGAAGTGGCAGAGAACCCCGAAGTCTATTGCTCCGTAATTGTAGCGCTGAATATGGGTATTCTTGAGTAAGATATATCGAATGTGGCAGCGTTCCTTCTAGTTTGTTGTTCGATAGATCTAAGTAAGACAGATGGGGGAGTTTGAAAATACAAGAAGGGATAGAGCCTATGAGGTTATTCAGCGACAAATCCAACCGATAAAGTTGAGTCATATTACAAATGAAAGTTGGGATATAGCCTTGCAAATTGCAATCCCGCAGGCCTAATGCTTCCAGTCTTTCAAATTTAGATGTTGGCAAGTAACGGACGTCTATCTTTACGTCTAGAGAGTTACTATCAAAAGATATCCATACAGGGTTCAACTCTAGGAACATAGATCTAAATGAGATAGTTCCGTTCAACTTGTTGCCTGTGACATCAAACACCAGCAGTTTTCGAAGCTTGAAAATGCAACTTGGTACTGATTCGTTCAAATTGTTGCTTGTTATAAGAAGACTTTGAAGAGAGGAAACCTCACATATTGATTTTGGGATGGGACCGTGCAAACCATTTTGATTCAAATTTAACCCTTGCAGATTTCTTAGTTTGGAGATTGAAAAAGGAATGGATCCATTCAGGTAGTTGTGACTGAGGTCTAGATATTGTAAGTGCGAGAGGTCTGAAATTGAATCCGGTAAGTATCCTCGAATTGAACAATGTGATGCAAGAAAATGGATCAGTGATGATGCATTTGAAACAGAACTGGGAATCGTCCCACCAACGTAAGTAAAAGAAATTGAAAGCAATTGAAGTTTAGGCCATGGATGATCGAACATGTGAACGAGATCAACAATGAGATCATTGTTAACACTCACATCCAAGTATTGAAGTTGTGGAAGATAAGGCATTGAACCTTCCAGCTGACAATTGTTCAAGTCAAGGACTGTAACTGATGTGAAATTAGCAAGCTGAATTGGCATTGGCGAGCTCAAAGGATTAGAATCCATTCGGAGATGCGATAGATGTGAGAGATTGTGAAATTCATTAAGTGGAAATGGACCAGAAATTCTACAATCAGAAAGTGATAGCTCCCTGAGGTTGGAAAGCACTGATATAGGTTCAGCCCAGTTCGTGCTGTGCACTGAAGAAACCGCCCATAGATCAACACCGGTTAAGTTTAGGACCTTGAGATTGGTTAACCCTCTTAACCAACTTATATCAGCTGAAGAAACATAACTAGTAGGCAGATAAGAAGTAAAAAACTTATATGATAGTTCTAATGTTGAGATACTGAAAGACAGTGATGAGAAATCAGTTATCATAGACGAGCATGAGATATCGAGGTACTGCAAAGTAGATAGATTTGCAAACTGATTCTTAATAGGACTTGAAAACATCGAATTCGACAGATTAAGGTAAACAAGATTTGTGAGTTTAGAAAAGTGATTGTGGATTTTGGAGTAGTCGAAATTGTTGTAGCTTAAGTCAAGATGTTTGAGATGAAAAAGATTCAAGAGGGCAGGAGAAATTGTACCATTAAGTGCAGCGGTTGACTCAGACGAAATCGAAATGACATCTGAATAAAGATTACGCATAAACTTTTCCGGTTTTGGGTTCCGCAGGTCGACCTTTATTACATGCGAAGTGTCATTAGAGCAATGAACTCCCTTCCAGTTGCAGCAATTTTTTCCTCTCCAAGACGATAAACGATCTGAAGGGTCCGACAGAAACGTTTTAAAGATCAGAAGCGATGTTCTCTCATTGTCATGGCAGCATTGAACTATGACAGTCAATCCAGAAAAGAGCAAAAGAAAAAAAATGGTTTTGAATTTCATGTCTGCCTAGAATGTTTTGATAATTTTTTGTTATTAGTTGGGGCTGTTGATAAACTTGGATCATATGAAAGTAAAGTTGGATTTTGACAGTTAATGACATATGACACATAAACATGACAGTTGTGAAAAAAGAAGTCGCTAAATAATCAAATGTCCAAGATGATAACATCATTAATTAGTTGAAATGTAGACTAATCATCATATATAGAAACTCTCTGTTAATTAATAGTTGTTTATTTTGGTTGAATTTGGTTTTATTGACTGGAATAAGTCGATAACACGGTTTCATAAAAAAAATTATTTTAAACCATAACAGGCTAAGAAAATGAGAATTAATATACTGAGACTAAGAAAAATCAGATTTGTTTAAACCATAGAATTACTAAGAAAATGGATATGAGACTCTTAGTTTGGCTAAATGAGACTAAGTTGTTAGCGTGAGGAATTGTGTCTAATGCTTAGGTGTGTATTCTACGTAATATATGTAGAACTTCGTTAAGGATTCTATAGGCAACGGGCAAACTCTCAATCTCATTATGTTGTGGTTTACCATTTGCCGCATGCTAGTCACTAGCTATCGACAAACAACTAGACACACAATGACTAACAGAAAACATTAGTAACAGGAAAGATAATCTTCAAATGAAAAACATTATGAAAAGGTAAAACCAACACACTAAAGCTGTTAGCAGAGACGGCGTTATATAATTCACCAATCACAGACTTATTAGGACATACCTAATCATGGTCAGAAACGTCTAATGACATTACAGTATCACACGAGTGAATTACACACCTACAAAAAGTGACTAAAGACACACAAGTGAATTACTAACAGCCACCTGTTCAAGAGCAGCTACATAGAAAACATCCAGAGCCTTGCTTTGCACCAACTCCCTGATAAAAGAAAATCAATCTGCACATGCTTTATCTTACTGTGCTGAATTGGATTATAAGCAAGAGACACAAAGCTAACATTATCACAGCCAAATCTGAGAACACCAGGTAGAGGGAAATGTAAGTCCTAGAGAATATAGCATATCCAAATCATTTCATCAGCACTGTGAGCAAGAGCTCTATACCCATCCTTTGCATGGGTGTAAATTGGGCCGGGCAGGGCCGGGCTGCCCGGCCTGATTATTAAATGGGACGGGACAGGGCGGACAGGAGCTTCTCTTACCCATCAAATTAAAAGGGTCGGGCGGACAGGGTCATACTACTAAATAAACTACCCATGACCTGTCCAAGCCTGTTAAGTAATTTTGAATAGAACGGGCAAGGCCGGTCGGGCCTTGAATATACAATAATAATTTTAGAGTCAGACCAGATAAAAATATGCTACAAAACTTTAACCTAACTTAACTAAAATATGGCCAAGTTGCCTATAATTATTCCAAAATTAGATCATCTTTTAAGAGAAAACCCTATAATTTCTCATTATAATTATCAAAATGAAATATATGCAGAAGGATATGTGGGAGAGATTGGCATATCGAGTATATTATAATACAAAATAGAAGAAGAAATGGGCAATTAGGTGTGGTAAACGGGTAGATTTAATGGGATAACAGGCCGGTTAATGTTGACGGGTTAACGGGATGGGTACAGGGCCGGGCAAGACTTTTTAACTCATGGCCTTTGCCAATCCGTTAATTAAACGGGATAGGCCGGGCTAGCCTGTAACGGGCCACGACCAACCATGGGCTTCCATGGGACAAGGCGGTTGGTACTGGCCCATGGGCTGCTGGGAAAAATTTACACCACCAATCCTTTGTACTTGATCTAGCTACAGTACTTTGTTTCTTAGAAGACCAAGAGATATGGTTAGGTCCCAGAAAATACAATAACCACGCACCAGTTGATCTCTTATCATCAATACTTCCAGCCCAATCTGCATTTGAAAAACCTAAGAGAAAAGAAATACCTTGTTTGAACCGAATTCCAGTACCCATAGTTCGTTTAAGATACCTCGGAATTCTCTCTACAGCCATCATTTGAGTAGTAGTTGGATGCTGCGTATATTGTCACACCTTATTTACTGCAAAGCAGATTTCAGGTCTGGTCCAAGTTAAATACCGGAGAGGACCAACAATTGATTTATATTCAAATGGATCTTCAAGAGGTATGCCATCCGACTTAGAGAGTTTAGCGGTAGGACAAGATGGAGTTGCACAAGGTTGAGCACCTGTCATATTAGTTTCTTTAACAAATCAAGAGCATACTTCTGTTGTCACAAAAATAAAATATCACCCTATCTTTCGACCCCCAAACCAAAAATAATGAACTGTACCTAAGTCAATAATTGGAAAGTGAGTCTGAAGTTCTTTAATAAAAGATTTCACAAAAGCATCATCATTCCCAGTGAGTAGAATATCATCAACATACACCAAGGCAATTGAGATGTGTGAACCAGATTTGTAAACAAACAAAGAAGTATCAGAATTGGAAGAAATGAATCCCAGAGAAAATAGAGCTTTGGAAAGCTTATCATACCAGGCCCTTGTTGCTTGCTTTAATCCATAAATGGATTTTTGTAATTTCCAGACATAATCAGGATATGTTGGATATTGAAACCATGATGGTTAAGTCATATACACTTCTTTATGCATATCACCATGGAAAAAGACATTACTCACATCCAATTGAGTAATGCTCCAGTTAAACTTAACTTCCAAAGAAAATATAATTATGATAGCAGTAGGCTTTGCCACGGGGATAAATTTCTCGTCAAAGTCAACTCCGGATTGTTGGTGGAATTCCTTGGAAACCAATCTGACTTTATACTTATCAATATTGTCATAGGTCCATACTGTTATAAGCCCAATTGTCTTGTTAGCCGGGTGCACTTATTATAGATGGGGTGTGTTTATCATAGTCATGTGTTAGGCATGGCTAATGGACTTATATTTGTAGCTTGTCAGTCATTGGATACCAATTATTATGAATTAACCAATTAATCTTCTTATCAAAATATCTCTCTTCTTATCTCTCTTCCTCTCAATTCTTCCCATTTTCTTTTAAATCTCATCTTAATTTGTCTAATTCACCCCCTTTGTAGTGTAGATCACCACAAATTGGTATCAGGAGCATCTATTACCTAGACCTGTTATGCATAACAAAGGCATTGTTGAAGAATTTACAAATAAAATCGATGATCTTACTAGGGCTCAGGCTGATTCTAATAAGAAGACGGATGAACTTACCAAATATCGAAGTGACTCTTCAGTTAAATATGATGCAGTGTTGAAATCGGTTGCTGAATTTAAAGAAGCTCAGGTTAGACCGACGAATGAATGTAATTAATGCTGCTTTTGAGTCTCAAATGGACCGTTACATTGAAGCTTGAAGTGGAAGGAGCTCAAATCGAGACAGTCAGCCAGACAATAATAATGGAATTTTGGGTCCTTCGCCAAACGGAAACCAAAATAATTCAGGTGAAAATATCATACAACCTCATTATTCTGTTATACATCATGAGAAAAATCAATTTCAACAACCTAGACCTAAGATAGATTTTTCTAGATTCGATGGTACAAATCCCAGATCCTGGATCCGGAAGTGTAAAAAATTCTTTATTATGCATAATATGTCGGACTCTCAAATAGTTAATCTAGCTTCCATGTACTTAGAAGGAAAGGTTGATACCTGGTTTCAAGATCAGATTGGTAAACAGGTTGTAGCATGGGAAGATTTTCTTAGAGATATTTGTTTGCGATTTCAAGAGCTTGGTCATGATGATGTTGTAGGGGAGTTTAACAAGCTCAGTCAAATTGGTTTTGTCCTTGATTACCAGGAAAATTTTGAAGAGTTGAAGGATTTGATGTTAGCCAAAAACCCTCACCTCACTGAAGAATATTTCACTTCTAGTTTCATTAGTGGCCTTAAGGATGATCTTAGACTGCATGTTCAAATGTTTTCACCTAAGACACTTATTAATGTTGTCTACTTAGCCAGAATGCAAGAGACACTCATTGATGACGCATCTAAGAAAAATAAATCCCCATACAAACCCCCACCACTATATGTTTCAAAGAACTATTCCCAAAGAAATACTACTTCTCCAGTTATAAGTCCAAAAAATTTCACCAAATATTTTTCACCTTCTACTGCAAGTTCTCCACCACCCATCAAAAGACTGTCCTATGCAGATATGCGAAAGCGCAGAGAGAAAGGTATGTGTTATAAATGTGGTGAAGTATTTCAGGCAGGACATAAGTGCATCAAACAACAGATTATATGCTAGTTGTTGATGATGAAGAGTCAACACAATCTAGAGAAGATTGTCCTCTTAAAACTCCATTATCTCCTAATCAAGAGGAGGAAGTTGAAATTTCAGTACATGCTCTAGCTGGCAATATCTCCCAAAACACCATTCGGATAGAAGGAGCACCTAGGAAGCAGTCATTGACCATCCTGATTGATAACGACAGTACACACAGTTTTTTAGACCCAGCAGCAGCAACAAGATGTGGTGGACATTTAGTTCCTACAACCTCATTATTGGTAGAAGTAGCTAATGAAAATAAAATGGTTAGTGATGCTAAGTGTTCATCCTTCAATTGGCAGATGCAAGGGCACGACTTCCATTTTGATATGCGGCTCTTAACCTTGGGAGGTTGTGACATAGTTCTAGGAGTGGAATGGATTCGAGGAATGAGTCCAATGATTTTCGACTTGAACAAGCTTACTGTGGAGTTCTCCAAATATGGACAGAACATCAAGCTTCAAGGTAATACTCATACAACTCAACTTTCTATGATGACTGGCAAAGCTTTACATATGTGGCTTAAGAAAAACAAAAGTGGGGTGGTAGGTAGGCTTTTTTCTATTACTTCTTGTGAAGAAAAATCTGTGACACCTGGTCCCATTTTACCATTACTACAAAAATATGAATCTGTTTTTCAATAACCCAAAACACTTCCCCCATCTAGGGCACATGATCACCATATTCCTTTAAAACCACTCACTACACCCCCAAATCAAAGGCTCTATCGAATTCCCTATTTTCAGAAGGAGGTAGTTGAGCAGCTAGTGCAAGAGATGCTTAAATCTGGTGTGATACAACATAGTCGAAGTCCTTTTTCTTCTCCAATACTGCTTGTTAAGAAGAAGGATGGCAGTTGGCGGTTCTGCTTAGATTATATGAAGTTGAATGAAGATACTTTCAAAGACAAGTACCCCATTCCCATTATAGAAGAACTATTAGATGAGCTATTTGGTTCAAAGGTGTTCACTAAGATAGATTTAAGGGAAGGGTATCAGTGTATCACGAAATTCGAGTTTTTCCTCCAGATACATACAATACTGCTTTTAAGACACATCAAGCGCATTATGAGTTCATGGTAATGCCATTTGGCTTAACCAATGCTCCAACCGCTTTCCAAGTATTAATGAATGATGTTTTTCAGCCACATTTGAGAAAATTCATATTGGTGTTCTTCGACGACATATTGGTGTACAGCCCTGACTTGGAATCTGAAAAAACAGGGGTCTAACAACCACACCCAATATTTCGATTAGCAATCTGTATGGACTAACTCCAATATACTTTCTAGAGAATAAACTAGACAGTCAGACTCAATCTAGAGAAAAGTATATCGAGGAGTTAATATCTCTCTCACTTGATTTGATCTTTACTCAAGCAAATAAGAAGTTGCGAGTCTTTATCAAATACAAGGATCATAAACTTGGATGGTACCAAAGACCAATATCCAAGGATCAATCAGTTTCCAATCAACAACCAAAGGTTGGATTTCACAATTGATCGGTACAACGCACAACATATGATATTTCAATTATATAATAAAATATAATGCGGAATAGAAATAACACAAATACTAGAAATTTTGTTAACGAGGACACCGCAAATGCAGAAAAACCCCGGGACCTAGTCCAGATTGAACACCACATTGTATTATGCCGCTACAGACACTAGCCTACTACAAATTAACTTCGGTCTGGACTGTACTTGAACCCTAATCAATATCACACTGATTCAAGGTACAGTTGCGCTTCTTACGTCTATGATCCCAGCAGGATACTACGCACTTGATTTCGTTAGCTGATCTCACCAACAACCAAGAGTTGCTACGACCCAAAGTCGAAGACTTTAATAAACAAATCTGTATCACACAGAAAAGTCTACGATAATTGATAAATCTGTCTCCCACAGATAAACCTACAATTTTGTTCCGTCTTTTGATAAAAATCAAGGTGAACAAGTACCAATTGATAAACCAGACTTATATTCCCGAAGAACAACCTAGTATTATCAATCACCTCACAAACGATATTGCTGAATCACAAACGATCAGACGAAGATGTTTGTGATTTCTTTTTATCTTTCCCTATCGGAGATATAATCTCGAGTCAATTATTCAATTGAACTCGTACGATAGAAAATGGAAAGATCAGATCGCTAAACTACAAGAGAAGTAGTTTCGTCTGGCTTCACAATCCCAATGAAGTCTTTAAGTCGTTAACCGACAGGGTCTCGAGAAGAAACCTACGGTTAAAGGAGAATCGACTCTAGCAAAACCAACTAGTATCACACATCAGGTATGGGGATTAGTTTTTCCAGTTGCTAGACGTCTCCCTTATATAGTTTTCAAATCAGGGTTTTCAATCTAAGTTACCTTGGTAACAAAGCATTCTATATTCACCATTAGATGAAAAACCTGACTTATCCAAGCTAATATCTTTCAACCATTAGACCGAAACTTAGCTTGTCTAATACACAAATGAAATGTATTCATTTAGGTTTGAGTAACCGTACCTAAACGTGTACATTGGGTTGGTTCACAAATAGTTAACCAATGGTTAGCCATATGAGCACTTTCATATTAACTGTATTCATCTTTCTCATAACTAGTTCAAATAACTCATAAGAACTAGTTCAATTGCTTAGATCTTTATATATAGACACAATTGAAAGAAAATCGGTTTGATTCACTTGAATTAATTCATGAAAAATATAGCCACGGTTTGCAAAGATTGCATTCCTTATTGATTAATTGTTTAACTTCATGAAACTACCGATTTGAGAAATATAACCAGCTTAGGTACACGTACGGGTACTGTACCATAGCTACCGGACTTGAGTTTGGAAACTCAACAAAGAATTTCGGTTTGAAAAATTCTGTGGGTACGCGTACGGGTACGCATACCTAAGGTGACTGGTTTTCAGTTTGCAAACTTCACAAATTACAGCAAAAAATTTCGGTATGAAAACTTCTGCTAGTATGCGTACGGGTACGCGTACCTAACCTATCTCCTTCATCGATACCGCATGCACACATATGCGCGCACTTGGTTTCTGGCATATGGATTTATACACTAATGTGCGAACACACAATATATTCTTATATCTATAGTTGGTTACGTAATCTCAACTCCACATTTCAATCATTGAAACATTCTTCTATAATGTTATAATAGTCGTTAGACAAAAAGAATCGACTATCGTCATCAAAGCTATTTTCAAGATTAAAAACGTCATCATGACTTTCGTCACGGGTAAAGATGAAAATGGTTAAAGCAAAAGCATACCAACACATATTTCGAGAAAAAGATAGGCGAGTAAACTCGGCTCGAAATAGCAAATGTGTATGTATGAAAATTATCATACTTATACGACTTTTGTCTCAAGAGTAGGAGATAGTGTAGATAGACTTTTAAGTGACAGATGAGTTCAAGTCTCCACATACCTTTTGGTCGGATGAAGTTCCACTGGTTCCTTGAGTAGTTCTTCGTCTTCGTAAGATAATCGCCATGGATTCTAGAGCTCAACTATACCTAAATATCCTAGAACGAGACTTATAAGTAAACTAGAAATTAAGACATAGAGTTTTGATCACTAACATTGACAAACATGCTTGAGATAGCAACACATGCGAGTTCGACCGAGCAATGCTCTAACGATCTCCCCGTTTGTCAATTTTAGTGACAAAACTATCAATACATATGGATTACAAAATAGATAAAACTTTGTAGTTTGTCGTCCACATGCTTGATCTCCTTGGTGCTTCAACATTACTCTAAAACTTCGTCTTTTCCAAGTACTCCCACGATTCCATAGATGTTCAATTCAGCATCATAGTTGTTGAAGTTCCGTAGCCATAACAATGAGAAAACAAAAGCTCTCGATCATTGTTATACAGTGTCATAGTATTATTACACAACATCAAAGTTCTTATATCACAACTTTGAAAACAATATTGTGGTGATATGTATCACTCCCCCTTAGTAAGTACTTTTGTCTCAACATGAAAACCACTCCCCCTTACATAATGACCCGTAAAACACGTAAATCATATGTATTTGCAGTGTGAACTAGATATTAATTCTATCCCTTTTTGTCAATAAAATTGGCAAAGGTACGAAAACGGGATCCTAATGAAATTTCCACAAAGACGCTTCAAGACCAAAGAAAAGTACATATCAACTTATTTAGATGCAATCATAAAGCCGAAGCTAAATGCATTCATCAAGGAGTTTATAAATATACAAGATAACCCCTAAATAATTCCACAACCGCACTCCCCACAAAGATATGGAAATTAAGCGCATGTTCAAAAGAACTCTCCCCCATTTGATGCCAGTTCTTCATTAGTTTCCTTCAGCTTGACCCTCCCGAACTCGAGATTCTTTCTGGCAATCACGAACTGTTTACGTAGAACTTCAAAATCTTGAAGAAGATTTCCAACCAGTTTCTGTGATAATTGAACTGGTTGCTTGTCTACATGATCAATTGTATGATAACAATTTATAAGAACAGGGTTCTCATAAAACTCAGCAATGTTGTTTTCATTCTCAACTTCCTTCTTGCATCCTTCCATAGTTTGCACCATTGTCTCACATGAGATTATCTTTCGTTACCGAACTAGTATATATCAAGAAAATCTTCAGGATATATATATATATATATATTAGATACATATAGTGAAACCCTAGGGTTATACCAGTAAAGGTCGGTAATGGGTCAGGTATGCAAACGCTCACAGTTATGAACCAGGTTCAAAAACCGTCTAAGCACAGAAGCCTTATAAAAGGCTATGTCAAGGTACTTTTAATATTAAAAGGAGGAAAACTGAAAATTTTAACAAAGCATGATTTTCTCAAGAGTTTTTAAGGATCAATTGTGCTTCATTAAGAAAGGAAAGATAGAGTAGAATTCTTCTTAGAAAACATCAACCTAAAGTACCAAACGGAAAAAAATACAACAACCATTCAAGACGAGTTGCCTCTTGAATTTTGTGTGCATCCTCATAAGAAGGAAACGAGAATGCACAACGAGACTGATTAAGTTGTAGATAGAGTGTGTAACTCATCATCGTTTTCCTTCTCTGAGTTACAAAGGGAATTAATTTCAGAAGAATAATTACACGGAGAATAAGGCATACCTGAAAATGCTTTCTTCCTCAAATTTTTGATTTTCCGCTTAATATTATTTATACTGGTTCTTAAATCTGAAGCATGATTGTTGATATGTGATCCTTGCCAGCCGGTGATATTCCATCCTTACTTGAGGGATCCTTCTTCCTTTGACGTCTTTTTCTCTTCACTTGAGCATCAAACGTCTTAGTTGTCCATACGACATTTTTTTCTTCTATGATTATAGAAGGAGTTAGTATCATATGTATAACTAGGGCGGGACTTATCACAGTAATACTTGGAATTTGAGACTGTGATGTTATTGTCCCATGGAGGAATAGGATTGATTACTTTCTTTGACATCCATATGAGAATGTTATGAAGTTTTTCATTCATTATCCGAAATCGACATTTCCGTTCAACATGACCCTTGTTTCCACAGTAGTAGCAGTTGAAGGAAATATTTTTAACGTCTCTCCTATGCCCTGTCTTCGAAGAATGACAATCTTTGTTTACTGGACCATCAGTTGTGACAGGTGTTTCTTCACATAGCAAGTTGTTCTTAGCACAGACAAAATTGATCTTCCCAGTGTTTGGAGTGTCTATTCTTTTATAGACCAGACCACGTGTATCACGATGTTCTTTACATGCTCCTAACATGGAAGATAATTTTGTAGAGATAATATCACTACAAAAAATCCTAGCAAATGCCACTAAAATCTCGCAACTATTAGTTGCCAAATGATATCGAAAAAAGTCAAAGGAAACTAGTAGTTCCTATATACTTCCGCAACAATCTGCACACAACTACCGTTTTTATTAGTTTCTGAATTCTTTAGCAACAAGTATATGCCAACTACATGAAATATACTAGTAGCCTGATGCTTTGGGAACTAGGCTAAGGCAACTCTTAGTTCCTATATAGTTTGACAACACGTCAATCGCAACTATAGGTTTCATTAGTTTCCAAACTCTTCAGTAACAAAGATATGCCAACTACATATAATGCACTAGTTTCCAAACTCTTCGGAAACTAAGCTTGCACAATTAACCTATTGCATAGTTGCTTAAGACTTCGGAAACTAAACCAGCAACTGTGATTGCCAAAGGTTTGAGCACCCAAATACACCAACTAGATTATGTTAATTGTTAATGTTAAAACACCTGTTAACATTTAAATTAAAAGTTTGAGGCTCTTTGCAGTTATGTTTCTCATTTTTTTGTAAATAGCTTGCTTGAAAAAAAAAATAGCTGGATGTTTTCTGCTCTTGTTTTGAATATTTTAATTCGGATGACAAGAAATCACCTACAGTATTACTTGTTGGAACCAAAGTTAGATTAAATAAAATACAAGGGGAAGGGTAAGGGTAAGAGTATCCTCTGAAATTTCATTGAGCCTTCATTAATTAAATAAGAATTTGATAAATTATAAATACTTGTTCTTGATTTACTATCTCACTCATTCTTAATCAGTCTTTTTGAAAACATTAAATTGTGATTTTAAGTCAAGGAATTTGAACAACTAATCTTCCTTAACTGTTAAGATGGCAGTCACTGTTAGGCATGACAAAAGTTCTCACAGTGAAATGTGTAACTTAATTAGATCCTTACAAGACTCCGGTTAGATTATCATTCATGGAAATGGTTCAAGAAAATGAATGTCTTGAAACACTCTTAAAGTTTACAAAAGATTAAAAGTGGGAATCGTGAAAGAGAAGTTTACAAGATTAAAAATATGAACTGTCATGTCTTCCCAAATTGCCAAGTACCCTATGTCAAAGTAGTTTCATAACTCAACTTTCGCAGGGAAAAAAATTCTACTTCTAACAGGTGATAGCCTCGCAACACCCCCCACCCAATAAGAGAAACATAGAAACCCGTCCATTTTGCAAGGCATTTGCAGTCGATAACTGGACAAGTCCTACAACATATAGATAACTCAGTAACTAACTCATCATAGATTAAACTTAAATTCAAAATAATCCAAGCATCACAAAGGGGAAAACTTTTATTAGATCAATAAGATGAAATGATACTCACCACTATTAAAATTCCATATCATCGCGGTTGTTATTATCATCAAATTCATACTCATCCTCATCATCAGAGGTGTAAACGGCATCCGTGTCATTTTCCTCTTCATCTTCTTGGCTTCGACAAGCTACTGCTGCTGCAGCACGACTGATAGTTTCTGGGGGAACGTCGTTCCTATCCCAAACAAAACTGTCACTGCGATCCTGATGTGGCTCTCCTCTAAGATCTTTTATCGAATAGCTTGAATGCCATTCTTGATATGCCTCACTAGAAGTCGAGCTTTCTGTTTCAGTCTCCCCATCCGAATCTATTTCTGGAATATTGAAAGACCGACGAGGTTGCGTTTTTATAACCACTTCATTTTGTTTATTATATACATCATTGATATAGAAAACCTGTTGTGCTTGAGATGCTAAAATAAACGGTTCATTCACATAATATCTTCTATTCATATGGACACTAGTAAATCCAAACTCATCTGTTCCTGCAATCGGTCTCCAATCGCATTTGAAAAGAAGAACTCGGAGTTGACCCACATACCGTGCCTCGATAATATTATTCACAACTCCATAAAAATCATTTTCATCTTCAGCTACACCTTCGTCTTCCCGAGGGACACACAGTCCACTATTCTGTGACTTTCGTCGACTCTCCCACTCTCTTGTATGAAATCTAAACCCATTGATAATGTAGCCATTGTAACTCAAACATTCTTTAGCAGGACCTTGACTCAACGAATATAGTTCATCACTCACCTGACCTTTTTTATGCAATTGGTATATCTATTCATACATGCATAGAGATGTTTATCAATGACGAAAAAAACGAAGTGAAAGTCATTAAAATCGCAAAAGAAATTGTGTTACAATGATATATCGGTACTTACTTTAGTTGCAAACCAATCAGGAAACTCTTTGATGTGTCTTCTATTAACGTCGGCGTCTCTTAAGCCACGGCTTTGCAGCTCACTTTTGTGTTCCCTGCAGGTGCAGCGCTTAACATAGTTAACCACAACACTGCTAAAATATTACTAGATCTTGAACAAGTTAATGGCTATAAAAACACAATAAATAGCACGCGCACTCCTCATATGGCTGCACTTCTTTGGTATTCAGCAAAGCATAAAGTTGGATTTGTTTCATCTCTGACTCCGTAAGCTGTCCCCAAGTTTCAGCTCCAACGGGCCTACCGGATTGTTTGAAAACTATTAATCGATCATCAGGTTGTGGCGCCTCATCATCCTCATTCCTTTCAAGTTTATTAAATTTTGTAACAACACTATTCAAGTAACGCGTACAAAAAGTGATACATTCATCTATAAGGTATGCTTCAGCCATCGATCCTTCGGGGCAAGCTTTATTCCGCACATAAGACTTCAACTTACGCAGATACCTAAAGTAATTACAGTAAGACTTCAAAGGATGCAAAAATAGTGATTGTATAAAAAAAATTACAAAAAGAAATATTCACCCAAGTCGTCAATGTAATTAGACAAATGTTGCACATAAAATAAATGAATACCCTTACCTCTCGATCGGATACATCCACCGATACTGAACTGGACCTGCATCCTTTGCTTGTTGTGTTAGATGAATGGGCAAATGCATCATCACAACAAAAAAAGATGGGGGGAATATTCTTTCCAACTTGCACAAAGTAATTGCGATACTATCTTGTAGTTTATCCAGATCCTCTATCTTGAGAACCCGTGTACACAACACTTTAAAAAACATACATAACTCACTCAGTGCTTCCAATATATCCCCATCCAAGTGTCCACGTAAGGCAATAGGAAATAAATATTCCATTAATACATGATAGTCATGACTTTTCAGACCCATAATCTTTCGATCCTTAACGTTCACACACCGAGAAATATTTGATGAGTATCCATCGGGAACCTTAATATCCTTCAAAGTTCTACAAAAAGATTCCTTCTCTTTGGGCGACATGACAAAAGAAGCTGTTGGCACCACTATTTTATCTCCCTCTTGTCTCAAATGTAACTCCGGCCGTAATCCCCAGTCCATCAGATCCAACCGGGCCTTAAGATTGTCTTTCGTTTTCCCTTCTACATTCATCACTGTGCCCAATACAGTTTCACAAATATTCTTCTCAACGTGCATCACATCGACATTATGAAAACATATAATTGAGCTTAAGTACGGCAACTCATGAAATATGCTCTTTTTTTTCCAGTTGTGTTCAAAAGTAACTGGTGTTATTTCTGTCAGACCAGTCTGTTTGGCGTTCTTACCAAACTGAACTTGTCGAAAATGAGCCAGCTGTTGAGCAATTTCATCCCCATTCATCAGATGTGGTGGTTCTCGAAGTTCTTTCTCTCCATCAAAGGCTGACTTCTGGTGGCGCCAATGATGACCAGCAGGCAAGTATCGACGATGATGCATGTAACAATACTTGCCCCCATTGCTCAGTCGTTCTGAACATCGGTCAGGCCCACAGCACGGACAAGCAAATTCCCCTTTGGTGCTCCACCCGGAAAGCATAGCTAGTGCAGGGAAATCACTGATGGTGCCAAGTAATGCTGCACGACATTTAAAATTCTCTTTCTTTGAAATATCGTAAGTTTCAACACCTTCATCCCACAATTCCTTCAATTCCTCTATGAGTGGTTGCAAATACACATCGATGTCGTTTCCTGGGGATTTGGGTCCAGGAATTATCATAGACAAGATAAAATTTTCCTCTTTCATACACAACCACGGTGGTAAGTTATAACTGATGAGAACAACTGGCCATGTACTATGTGGATGCAACATATTCCCAAACGGATTCATCCCATCAGTTGCTAATGCAAGTCTTACATTGCGAGGATCAGCTGCAAACTCTGGGTGCTTCTTATCAAAGGTCTTCCATGTCTCTGCATCAACTGGATGCCTCAAAACTCCATCTTTGGGACGTCTTTTGGCATGATATCGCATATAAGAAGCGGTCTTTGAAGACATAAATAACCTCTGAAGTCTTGGCTTTAATGGGAAGTACCGCAATTGCTTTACTGGAATGTTTTTACCTCTTGGTGTTCTTCTGATTGATTCGTTATCCACATTCAATTCAGTAGTTTTCCATCTTGAAGCATGACATACCGGGCAAGAAGTTTTATCTGCATTCTCTTTCCAGAACAAAACACAATCATTCTCGCAAGCATCGATCAAAATGTAGCCAAGCCCCAAGCCCTTGATTGTTGTTCTAGCATCATAAAAATTCTTTGGTAGTTTGGCATCCGGAAAGGCTTTGGTCAAGAGACTCAACAACGCATCAAACCCCTTGATGTTCAATCCACCGAGGGACTTGACATGAAGCAAGTGCACAATGAAGGATAATCTTGAAAACTTTTCACAGCCAGGATATAGTGACACCTGCGCATCGTTCAGCAACTTGTAAAAATTGGAGGCGTCATAGTTCATTTCTTGCAGCAAATCAGACATTTCTTCATCGTCGTCCTGCACCACATTTCCAGTATTGGTTGTTTCCCTCACCTGGTCTTCCCCTTCTCCATGGTATACCCAATCGACATATCCCGGCATAAAGCCATTCCACAGAATATGTCCGTGCACTACAGACACAAGCTCTCTCTTATTGTTATTGCAATCCTTACAAGGACAAAATATTTTCTGGTCGGGTTCTAAATCCCAGCTCGCATAGTCTATGAAATTTCGAACTCCTGCTTTGAATGCATCGTGGTCTCTTGGAAGTCCTATCCAGCTCTTGTCAATAATTGTGAAGTCTTGGAAATCCATCATATGAACATAAAGAGTAAACAGAAGACAATCTATGAGAGTCCGTAAAAGGAGGTGCAGAACAACTATGGATTAGAGAAACAAAATTTCTGCGAAACAAGAAGAGATCTTAGATTAAAGTCAAACCAACAAACAGATAATATGAATCTATAGTATCAAATTAAAATTTTTAGCAACCTATGCAAGTCAAATTAGTGAGAAAAATAGGCATAAGTTAAGGATTGGAGCGCAATTACCAGAAATTCGTCACATCAAAGCCCTTTCCAGCTCCGTTGGAAACCTGGTAGTAGACAAACAAAAAGAGCACAGATCAGTAAAATCAAGAAGGAAAAGTGACTCTTTTAACTAAATTGAAAAGAGGGGGGATTGATATGAGACTATGAGAGTTATCTCTAAACTCTGAATCCATTTTATAGTTATAGAGAGTCTTGAGGGAGTTAGATTTTAAAATCTTCAACAATAACATAAATCTGAACCAAAATCACAACCCACACCCAGAAATCAACCACCAGAGGGTTCTATTCAACAATTGATTAAAAATAAAACCATTACCGAAATCGAAATCATAGTTATAAGAAAAAATTACAGAAGACAGTTACCTTTTGCCCTAACTTTTGATGGAATCCTTTGATTTTCAAGTTTCAACAACTTCTTCATCCAATCGAAGTCAATGAAGAAAAAAGAGAAATCTCGAAGTCAATGAAGAAGAAAAGAGAAATCCCTGTGAAATTGAAGAAAGAAGATGGTGAACCGAAGGAAGTAGTTGTTGAGAGAAATATCAACGAGGTGACTGGGGTATATGATGAAGATGAGAAAGAAAGATCGGGACTGAGTAATCTATGTTTCGCCCAGCGTATTATTTGGTGTAGCTGGACTATAAGATAGGAGTACCTCACTGCCATAGATGGAAGCCACCTATCACCATCAAAGAGATCTGATGACCAAATCTTGAGACCCGAGATCTTATGGTGAAAACCACGCGCCCCACACACAAAAAAATGGGCGCGTGCACTATACGTTCGCCTGGTGTGGGGCGTGGACTATGCCACCGCCTGGTGTGGGTCGGGACCAAGGTAGTTAATCTCGGATTCCGGTTTATCTCGGTCCCGAGCGAGACACTGGTACAACGTTGTCTCAGGGAGATTTCGTTTTCAAATTTCGATGTAATTTCGGTTCCAAAAAACTTCCAATAATTTCCGTTAATTTCCGTTAATATTCAATAATTTCCGTTAATATTCGATAATTTCCGATATTTACTTAGGAGAGACGTAATCAAATGGCTAAAGAGTAAACCTAAAGGGTATTAGGTATCGAAAATTTCCGAAAATTTTATGATATAGTTATACACTAACGGTATCGGATATTAACCTAACGGAAACTCCCTTTACCGGTATCGTTATGTTAATAAACGGATATCCGTTACGTTAAGGTTATTGGATATCGGATAGCCGTTATATCGGATATTAACCTAACGGAACCCGGATGTTCGGAAACGGATACCGGATATCGAATATCCATTGACATCCCTATTCCTCATCATCAACACCAAATGATAATTTTAGGTCAAGAAATTCAAACACAACAACAAGCAATAATACTAGTGAGTGAATTAATCTGTTTAATTTTTGTACTTGAGATTAATCCACTCAATTTTAAAAATATATATATATATATTCCTGCCGAAATTCCGACCGAAAAACGCGTTTCCGGCCGAAATTTTCGCAAAGATTTCGTCCGGCCGAAATTAACAAAATCTTGTCTTCTTGGACCGAAATCCGGAACTTCGCCGAAATTTCGGCCGAGATGGCCGAAATCGACTACATAGGTCGGGACTATACGTTCGCCTGGTGGTTGAGCGTGGACTATACCGACTATATTTGGGTTCAGTCTTGGTCCTAGACCAAATATACTTTGGGTTTAGTCGCCCACTGCGGACGCTTTAAGGATATACCTATTTGATTCACGGGTGAGATTTCGAGTTACAATAAAAGTCTGGTAAAAATGAAGATTTTTCGTTCAATAATTGCAAATATTATGGTTTCTAATGCGAATTTTGGATCACTTGATGAATTTTGATATATTATGGTATCATATCCAAACATTCAAAAATAAATGAAGATGGTGGATATATTAGGTGAAATTTGATGCACTTAAGGGAAAATTCAAAAGAATCCGAGTGAAATTCAGCAAAATCGAGCGATATTGGGCTATATTGATGAATACCAAAGAAATTGAAGAAATACAAGTCACGTAGGATAGAATTGACTAAAATCGATGAGGTTCAAACTCTCAGACTTGTGAAGATTAAATTAATTAAAGGTTTAATAAAATTATATACAGAATTATTAACAATGCATGCGAGAGGTAACCAAGACACTAGATTCCACTATTATGCAAAATTGAATGATAAATATTTCAAAACTCTATTCAATTCTTAAGTCCTCTTTTATCTTTAAGACAAATAACTTTGTACCTGCTAACGCAAAAGGCAAACTGATTTTGTAGGTGATGGAAGATTGTTTCTTAGCCATCTGCAGATTGAAAAGATAGAATTGAACAACGGGGTTAGACGAAGAAAATGATTTATTGATTAATAAAACCAATATCTTATTTTGCTGAGGAAAAAAAACTCACTGGAGATTAAAAAAAAGCCCTAATTCAAAAATCCATAAAGATGTAGAAAACAAGAAAAGGAAGAAGAAGATTTACATAGATTTCTAATAATCCTAACTCTGAAATGGGTGGATATCCAAAGAAACCAATAAAATTTGAGTGTAATTTAGTTAGGCGTCTTTATAATGGGTTGAAATATTCACCCAACTCAAGAATTCTTTAGATCTCAATGGATATGCTTAGATATTTACATAAATCGATTCCAAGGAAAGATTATACGACTCTATATAATCTATTTAATCTCACTATATGTACATAAAAATTTACATAAGTAAATTTAAAAAAAGAACTATGAAACTATATTATTGAAATATCTATCATATAATTTGAAAAATAAAGAGATTACCTAACTATATTTCTTTCTGTTTTTTTTATCCTCTCATCCTAGTATATGTTTTTCCCTTAACCTCACTTAAAAAAACTAAAAATGAGAAATAAAGGACGCTAACTCGACATTATTTTTTTCCTGACTAAAGTCATCAAACTAATAACGAAACTTAGACCGATAAGAAAGACAAGAAACATGGATTCACTATTTGACTTAGATCACCAAAGTGCACACATGTATCCCCTGAGTGATTTCGACCAATGTTGACTAATGTTGTTATTAAAGTCCAGGTGAAAATGAGTGAGGTCGACCAACATTGAGATCGTTTTAATTCCCATACTATAATTATTCAAAATTTTGATGAGTCAAATGTTGCTAACAATTCTCGAGTTCATTATTTTTTCCAAAATTCCTTCTCAATTATCGAATCATAGGTTACAGTCGAGATTTTTGGTCTAACATGAATGATATGTTATAGTACCGTTCCCCAATAACTTTACCAATGAACCACTGTCAGATTGAAAGTTGAACTTTTAAGAAAGAAAAAATCCTTAATTATTTTTTATAAAAACTCCATATAATGTTACCATGTCCACTAAAGGTGAGGAGGCATCTGCTGTGAATTTACCATGTGTCCATGCGCACGGCACGTGTCAGTGAACTGTATTGACGTGTTTACACGTGGTTGTAAAATAACCATTAGATCTTCCTCAACCCATCAAGTAGGCGACAGAGATGTATAATCACAGTTTCACATCGAAACATAGTTTTCTCCTCTCTTCCATATCCAGCGTATTTCTCCCCATCTCTATCTTAGGTAGAAAATTTCTCCTCGAGAGGAAATTTTGGCAGAAAATTAGGGTATTGTTCTACAGTTTTGGAAATATATCTGCATCGCCGTAGGATGATTGTGTTGATTATATTGATAAGGATTGGAAGAAGATATCAAGTGGTAATAATGTCGGTCCAAAAACTTTCGATTTGAACCCTAACAATTTTTGGGCGGAATGAAAATCAAAAGAAAATCCTTTTGGGCGGGGATTATTCCCGCTTGGTGTTTTGGAAAAGCTATAAATCTCAACCCTAAACTCATTCCAGAGATGTTAAAGAAATTTATTTATTTTTTGGGGAATTATCAGAGATCAAAAACAGCAAGGTACATAACTTACGATTTTTAATTTGATTAATTAGTTCATAAATTGATATTGGGATATTTGATTGAATCTGAAATTGGGGTTACATATTTTTAATTTGATTCATGAGTTCATAAATTGATATTAGGCTATTTGATTGAATCTGAAATTGGGGTTACATATTTTAAATTTGATTCATGAGTTCATAAAATGGCTATTTGATTGAATCTGAAATTGGGTTACATATTTTTAATTTGATTCATGTGTTCATAAATTGATATTACGCCTGTTCAACTGAATCTGAAATTGGGGTTACATATTTTGATGGCTAGTGTTTTGGTCTAAATTTGGCCTTGTCTGTAGCTTTTTAGAGCTTCTCTAGTACAGTTTCCTCAAAAAAAAAAATAAAAAAAAATTGGGGTTACATAGGATCAATCAAGTTGTGCAGAATAGTTGGGTGTATGCTATCCTGCTTAAGTTGGGTGTTCCTTTCCATCAGGTTGTGGAAAATAGTTCAAAACAGAAAATAATGCATCTACAGAGTATCGCAATGACACCCGCACCTATTGTTCAAAACAGAAAATAATGCATCTATAGTTGTGACAGCAATATGTGTTTCGTTATGACATACGACCCACAACCCACCAACAATAAAAACTATGAGTATCGCAATGACACCCGCACCAAGACAAATTCCTTTACAGGATTGTTATAGTTTTGTAATATCATTATTGCTATTCAGATTTGGTTTCGTGACTGATCTTTTCTTATTCCTTTCCAGATGTCTCAAACCAAAAAACAACTTTCCAAGAAAAAAATTGGGAGCTCCGACATAGCAAGCATAGCCCCTGGACAGTTGAGGTCAAATTACGGTAAGAATTATATTGTCATATGACGGTATATAATGAAGTGTGTAGCATGTGTTAATTTGTTCATTCATTGTTTTCCTACAGGTAGCGTAAAGAATAGAGGAGGAAGGACTAGTCAACTCGGTCGTCAACAATCAGTGCGCCATTCATTGGAGGAATTGGGTGAACCACCATCGCGTTCAGGAAAATCAAGAAGAGGATCAATATTCCAACAAGTTCGTAGAAAGAAACAACAACCAATGAATCAGCAACCATCATCTCAAATCGAAGACCATGAACAAGTGGAGGAAGAATACCTTCAACCACCAGAAGAAAGATCAGGAAGAACTCGTAACACTCCCTTGCCAACAAGTTCACCACCACTGCGAGACAGGGGTGGACAAAGTCTTCCTATAACACCAAGCAGGTTACCTCTAATTGATGATGATTTTCTTGATTCTCCGAGAAGATCTCCTAGAGGACTTGGTAGTAATCGAGTACTAACCAACAGGTCTAATCATTTTATTAATTCTTTAAGGAGATCTCCAAGGGGACTCGGCAATAATAGGGTACAAAGATCGCTTGAGGCAGAGTACAATGCTTCAAATGCAGGATATATGCAAAGACATCGTCAAGTCCAACATCAATCAGATCAACTTTATAACACTCAAGTATCAAGTTCTTCTCGGCAACAACCATTGGGATTACAACATCAGGGTAGTCGAAGTTCATCTTCCCAACGACAATCTCAAACACCATCAAATGGCGCTCCTCTTGGAAACCAAAACATCTTGCATCAGAATACTTCACGCCATGAGCCAGAACAAAATGATACTCCTGAAGATCAACACCTCCAGCGGCAGCATCCTTCACGTTCAACATCTAATTCTCCCCAATCAAATGAAGAATGTGGTACTGCAGAAATAACGAGTAAGTATAAATGTATGCATATGTGAAAATAAAAGATGCAGAACACTTCATTTTATTTTTTTGCGCGAGTTCACTTATATGTTCATTTTTAATATTAAACAGTTGTACCATTAAGGAAAAAAAGAGGGCGCAGCTGTATGAAGGAACTTTCCAAATTCAGGGGACAAATACTTGAATTGGATCTCTATGAAGGTATACTATGTGGTTATAAAAACGAAGTCGCAATAAATTCAGTGTGCATGTGGACTAGGCAAAGTCAGAACTGTCCCTTGAATTACGATGCATTTGATGATGTTCCTCCTGAAAAAATTCAGCGGGTGATCAAAAATCTCTATGTATGTATTAGAAGTCACTGTGTTATTCCAATTTTAATAATATTTTTTGTGAAAGCAATAATTCGGATGTTTTAATGTCAATTATAACTCCCAGCTAATCAGTTTTTTCTCAACCAGGACTACTTTACAATCAAGTCTAGCACTGGAGAAGACCCAGAGGAAGCAATCAAGAAAATAATGAGGAATGCATATAACAGGCATAGGCACAAAATTCATAAAGCATACCTAAAGATTCAAAACCTTAGTAGTCACGAGGTAGCTTTGGCCTCCGAACCACCCTCTGAACTGGAGATTAACAGAGAGGATTGGATATATATGTGCAAGACTTTCGACACGCCAGATTTCAAGGTATATACATTCAGTTACATGTGATCTTTTCATCAAACTATCATTGCTTATGTGTTAGATTCTGAATTTACTTGTGGATACATTATAACCATAAAATTAGATAGCATATCCAATTTTATGTCACCTAGTGATACACCCCTTATACAATTTCATTGCTTCTTTGAAAATTTATTGTTTCTAGTTAGGAGTGTGTTCTTTTCCGCAAGGGTATGCATTTGAACTTCCTATCTGTTCTTCTATTGTCAAATATGCGTAGCATACTTAGTTTTAGACTGTCGCAAATAAAATGAAGTTTTGACTTTCCATGAAAGAGCCTCCTGTAGTATGTGTAGAATGTTTAAAATATCAAGCTATATATGTTATGAATACACTGCAGAGTTGCTTAACCTAACAGATGGTGGAGTTTAAATGACAGAAAAAATCAGACAGAGGGACTGCGGCTGCTAAAGCAAAGGAAATTAATCATAGTGCGGGCAACAGAAGTTTTGCCAGCGTAGAATATGATTTGGTATGCATTAATTGTATCTCATTCTTTGTCTACTGATGTTGGTTCGAATCCGTGTTTTATATACCGTGTAGTGTTAACTTACTTGGTTTGTTTGCAACTGCTTGCTGCTTCAAAGATTGCGGAGAACAAGCCTTGTGATGCAGTGATTTTGTTTTCAGAAACCCATGGTTCTAAAAAATTGCCACCGAAATGTCAGGAGATGAAAGTAAGACATACTACAAATATACTTAGAATTTTGTGTCTAAATATATCTCTGCAACAGTATATGATCATGTATAGCTATCTGTAATTTATGTAGAAAATAATGGAGGACATGAAAGAAGCAACACTGCGAGGAGAATCTAGTAAAACTCCATCTGACATATATGAAACTGTCTATAATGAACAACGTGGGAGTCTTAACAAACGTGGTCGCAAAGCTTCTCACACTCACAAGAGTTTGGCTGATTTAAGGGAAAAAGAAATACAATTGTTGAATGGAAGAATTGAGTCTCTACAGACAGAAAACATGCTACAGAGAAGAGAAACACGTCGGCTTACTGATCTAATTAATAGTTTTTTTCTAAACATTATCCTTCCATGGTTGTACCAGATGATGAAATGGAGGATGATGCAGAGGTCAGTGGGCGAGATGAGGATCTTGATGTGGAAGGTCAAAATGATGAGGATGACTATGATGACCTTGAGGATGAAAACTACATCCGTGACTATCCTGATATGGAGGATCGAAATGTGGAAGGTGCCATGGATGATGAATGATTTTCTTTATTTGAAAGACTGACGTGGAGGATTCCAATTCGGAGTGGGCCAGCCAGTGATGAATGAATTTCTATTTTATTTTGTTTTGTGTTTTTTTTCTTTCTTGTTTTTTTCTGGTATTAGGATATTAGGGTAGGGAGGATGATAACGTGTAGTATGGCTTTTTGAAGCATCCAAGGTGTTATGACTTTTTACTCTTGGTTCTGGAAATGAAATGCATATTTTATTAATTTGTTTTGTCAATGCATACATTATACAAAAAAATTATTAATTAGGATATGATCAAAAATAGTAATTAACTAATTATGAGGTTAATTACGATATTTTCATTACCATATTAATTATGATAATTATTTGAGTTTAATTACGATATTAATTACAAGATAAATGAAGATATTAATTACCATATAAATATAATAATTAATTGTGATATTAATTACAATATTAATTACAATATCATCCATGCATACAACCAAAATAATTACAATATCACAGTTGCGGAATGACAATTACAATATCACAGTTGCGGAATGATTTGGGAACCATATGCCAACTAGTAAATTTAATTGTTTAACGATTCGATAACTATCAATCAACTTCAACTTAATTGTCTATACCTATTGAAATTATGAAATCATAGTATTTGGCTACCACCAAATTAATTGCTAAATAAATCCACAACAAGATTTTAATTTAGTTGCCATATTATGTGGAAAGTTACTGACAACTACGATGATTATGTTGTTAATATGTTTGGCAACTCTAGAACAACTGCAAAATTTTGTGGTTTTAATTAATTGCATTTAACTAAGTAACGTATTTGGCTCCTGTAACATAAGTTGCCAAATGAAATTATGGCAACTATGTATTTTTAGTAATTGCCTTTACATTTGGAAACACCCCATACGGCAACTTAGGCTCCGCAACTACCATTAATTGCCAATGTGTTTGGCAACTAAAAACTCATATTCGGCAACCAAACTAGCTTGGTTGCCAATGCTCAAGTTTTTTGTAGTGTATTGAACCTTTTCAGATTCTCTTCTAGTGATTTTATCTTGCTGATAGTTGTAGATAGATCATTCTTCAATTGACATTATTTTGCAAGAATAAGGCTTTCTCTGTCATTATAGTATTTCTGTTAAGAGTCATACTTTGCCTCAGACTCAGCAAGTTTTTCTTTCAACACACAAAAACTCTTCTGAAGTTTTTCACATTCAGGAGTCTTTAAATGAACTTCTTCTTCCTTGTATTTGAGGATTGATTGTAAGAGTTTATAACCATAATCAAATCCTTTAAAGAATTTCTTTAGTTTCCTGTTTTCACGACAGAGAGGAAAAAGATATTCTGCAAGATAGACAATTGATCCCTTTTTTTTCTATGATATCGTTAAAGAGTATGATGTATTGTGAGACTTCTTCATCAATAATCGGTCCCTCTTCTGAGTCACTTTCATCTGAAAGTTTATCTAGTTGATCATCTAGGCGATTTTCCCAGTTGACATAGGTTTCTGACAGAGGGAGATATATGAGAGAACTCTTGGAAATCTCAGAACTCTGGACAGTATCAGGAGGATTCTGATCTGGTTTTGCGAAGTCAGAGATATCACTATTGTCCATAGAGTCAGATCGCTACAAACATAGACGGATAAGGTCTTTAAGCGTGCTTGCCTGCTCTGATACCAATTGAAAAAGCGGGGGTCTAACAAACACACCCAATATTTCGGTTAGCAATCTGTATGGACTAACTCCAATATACTTCCTAGAGAATCAACTAGACAGTCAGACTCAATCTAGAGAAAAGTATATCGAGGAGTTAATATCTCTCTCACTTGATTTGATCTTTACTCAGGAAAATAAGAAGTTGCGAGTCTTTATCAAATACAAGGATAATAAACTTGGATGTTACCAAAGACCAATATTCAATGATCAATCAATTTCCAATCAACAACGAAAGGTTGGATTTCACAATTGATCGATACAGCACAACCTGTGATATTTCAATTATATAACAAAATATAATGCAGAATAGAAATAACACAGACACCAGAAATTTTATTAATGAGGAAACCGCAAATGCAGAAAAACCCCGGGACCTAGTCCAGATTGAACACCATACTGTATTAAGCCGCTACATACACTAGCCTACTACAAACTAACTTCGGTCTGGATTGTAGGTGAACCCTAATCAATATCACACTGATTCAAGGTACAGTTGCGCTCCTTACCTCTCTGATCCTAACAGGATACTACGCAGTTGATTCCTTAGCTGATCTCACCCACAACCAAGAGTTTCTATGACCTAAAGTCGAAGACTTTAATAAACAAATCTGTATCACACAGAAAAGTCTACGATAATTGATAAATCTGTCTCTCACAGATAAACCTACAAGTTTGTTCCGTCTTTTGATAAAAATCAAGGTGAACATGAACCAATTGATAAACCAGACTTATATTCCCGAAGAACAACCTAGTATTATCAATCACCTCACAATAATCTGAATCGTATGGTAGCGAAACTAGATATTGCGGAATCACAAACGATGAGGTGAAGATGTTTGTGATTTCTTTTTATCTTGCCCTATCATAGATATAATCTCAAGTCAATTATTCAATTGAAATCGTACGATAGAAAATGGCAAGATCAGGTCGCTCAACTACAAGAGAAGTAGTTTCGTCTGGCTTCACAATCCCAATGAAGTCTTTAAGTCGTTAACCGACAGGGTATCGAGAAGAAACCTACGGTTAAAGGAGAATCGACTCTAGCAAAACCAACTAGTATCATGCAGGAGGTGTGAGGATTAGTTTTTCCAGTTGCTAGACGTCTCCCTTATATAGTTTTCAAATCAGGTTTTGCAATCTGAGTTACCTTGGTAACAAACCATTCAAAATTCACCGTTATATGAAAAACCTGACTTATCCAATCTAATATCTTTCAACCGTTAGATCGAAACTTAGCTTGTCTCACACACAAATGAAATGTATTCATTTAGGTTTGAGTAACCGTACCTAAACGTGTACATTGGGTTGGTTCACAAATAGTTAACCAATGGTTAGCCATATGAGCACTTTCATATTAAACGCATTCATCTTTCTCATAACTAGCTAGTTCAAATGACTCATAAGAACTAGTTCAAGAGTTGTTCAATTGCTTAGATCTTTATACATAGACACAATTGAAACAAAATCGGTTTGATTCACTTGAATCAATTCATGAACAATATAGCCACGGTTTGCAAAGATTGCATTCCTTATTGATTTATTGTTTAACTTCATGAAACTACCGATTTGAGAAATATAACCAGCTTAGGTACGCGTACGGGTACTGTACCATAGCTACCGGACTTGAGTTTGGAAACTCAACAGAAATTTTAGGTTTGAAAACTTCCATGGGTACGCGTACAGGTACGCATACCTAAGGTGACTGGTTTTCAGTTTGCAAACTTCACAAACTACAACAAAAAATTTCGGTATGAAAACTTCTGCCAGTATGCGTACGGGTACGTGTACCTAACCTGTCTCCTTCACCAATACCGCATGCACACATATGCACGCACTTGGTTTCCGGCACATGGATTTATGCACTAATGTGCAAACACACTATATATGCTTATATCCATAGTTGGTTACGTAATCTCAACTCCACATTTCAATCATTGAAACATTCTTCTATAATGTTATAATAGTCGTTAGACAAAAAGAATCGACTATCGTCATCAAAGATATTTTCAAGATTGAAATGTCATCATGACTTTCGTTACAGGTAAAGATGAAAATGGTTAAAGAAAAAGCTTACCAACACATATTTCAAGAAAAAGATAGGCGAGTAAACTCGGCTCGAAATAAAAATGTGTATATATGAAAACTATCATACTTATACGACTTTTGTCTCAAGAGTAGGAGATCGAATAGATAGAATTTTAAGTGACAGATGAGTTCAAGTCTCCACATACCTTTTGGTCGAATGAAGTTCCATTGGTTTCTTGAGTAGTTCTTCTTCTTCGTAAGATAATCGCCATGGAGTCTGGAGCTCAACTATACCTAACTATCCTAGACCGAGACTTAGTCATAAGTAAACAAGAAATCAAGACATATAGTTTTGATCACTAACATCAAACATGCTTGAGATAGCAACACATGCGAGTTCGACCGAGCAATGCTCTAACAGAATCCCATTTAGAGCATCTAGAAATCACTCTTAAGACTCTACAACAACACACACTATTTTCCAAACTCAGTAAATGTACCTTTGGACAATCTAAAGCGGAGTATCTTGGACATATCATCATTGCATGTATGCTCAATTGGCCAGTACCCACCACTTTGAAGGAACTTAGAGGGTTCCTAGGCCTTACTGGATACTATAGAAAATTTGTGAAGGATTATGGGATTATATGTAGGCCCCTGACAGATTTGCTAAAAAAGGATAACTTACATTGGAATGCTGCTGCTCAGACTGCATTTGAATCCCTCAAGCAAGCTGTCACCACAACCCCAGTGCTAGTACTGCCTGATTTCACTCTACCATTTGAAGTAGAGACCGATGCTTGTGATACAGGAGTAGGCGCAGTTTTAATGAAGAACAAGAGGCCAATTGCTTACTTCAACAAGGGCATGGGTACAAGGTTCCTTTCAATGTCGACCTATGAGAAGGAGCTACTTGCCATAATGATGGAAGTTACAAAGTGGAGGCCTTACTTAATGGGGTATCATTTTACTATTTATAGAGACCATCAAACTCTGAAATACATCATGGAGCAGAGACTTCACAGTATGGTGCAACAAAAATGGATTTCCAAGCTGTTAGGCTATGATTATGATGTTGTTTACAAAAAATGAATTGAGAATAAAGTAGTTGATGCATTTTCCAGAGTTACTCCAACTTTCTCACCCCAATGTCAACTCATCTCTGCAACCTACTTGGTTTGGTGAAGTGCAAGCTAGCTACAATTCAAATAATTTGGCTTCTGAGCTGATTCCACAGCTAACAATCTCTCCTTCCAGTAGAAGCCCTTATACTATTCTACAAGGAATTCTGAGGTACAAAAATATGTTGTGCATTTGGTTCACATGGGACATTGAGACAACAAGTGATGGCTGCAGTCCATTCTTCATCTGTGGGGGGACACTCAGGCACTCAGGAAAGCTACCAAAGGGCAACGGATTATTTCCACTGGGTAGGAATTAAAAAAGACTTACTACAGTATATCAAATAGTGTGACATCTGTCAGCAATACAAAGTTTCACATACTTCTCCTGGGGGATTGCTGCAACCATTGCCAATACCTGAACAAGCATGGAAATATATTTCCATGGACTTTATTACTGGGATTTCAAAGTCAGAAGGCAGGGAGGTCATAATGGTGGTGGTGGATAAGTTCACCAAGTACAGCGACTTCCTACCACTCAACCATCCATTCACAGCTGCATCTATAACAAAGGTATTTCTTGACAACATTTTCAAATTGCATGGCTTACCTGCTACAATAGTGTCAAATAGGGATAGTATATTCCTCAACAATTTTTGGCAGGAGTTATTTACTAGAATGGGTACAACATTACACATGAGCTCTGCTTACCATCCACAAACAGATGGGAAGACTGAGAGAGTCAATGCATGTCTAGAATCTTATTTAAGATGCATGACTATTGATAGACCCACCAAATGGGTTAGATGGATATCTTTAGATGAATGGTGGTTTAATTCTACTTATCATACAAGCCTTAAGACTACTCCATTTCAAGCTCTTTATGGCTACAGTCCACAACAGTTTGGTCTCTTCTCTCTCCAACCATCCTCCAATGCTTTCGTGGAAGATTATTTACAAAGAATACAGGCTATAGGGGTTATACTAAAATCCACTCTTGAGGATGCACAACACAGAATCAAACAACAGGATGATAAGTAGAGGACTGAGAGGGAATTCAAGGTTAGGGACTGGGTTTATTTAAGGTTACAACCATACAGGAAGACATCTGTGCAACTAAGAAGGAGTTTATCAGCCAAATTTTTTGGTCCCTATCAAGTTACTGCCAGAATGGGTAAAGTGGCCTACAAGCTCTGTCTTCCTGCTACTTCAAGGATTCGTCCAATGTTCCATGTGTCACAATTGAAGCCAAAGATGGGAATATGGTTACTTCCACAGACTACATTACCATCATTAGACTCCAATGGCTGCATGAAGGTCACCCCACTCCATATTTTATCTGCTAGAACAGTTAAGAATCATCAACAACTAGTGGAGCAGGTCTTGGTGCAATGGACACACTCAACAGCTGCTGATGCTACCTGGGAAGACAAGGCTTTTATCAAATTACAGTTTCCAAAGATGATTCTTGAGGACAAGAATCAGATTGATTATGGGGTATTATTCATAGGCCCGTACAGTTATAAGACCAATTGTTTTGTTAGCCGGGTGCCCTTATTATAGATGGGGTGTGTTTATCATAGTCATGCGTTAAGCATGGCCTATGGTCTTATATTTGTATCTTGCCAGTCATTGGATACCAATTATTATGAATTAACCAATTACTCTTCTTATCTCTCTTCCTCTCAGTTCTTCCCCTTATCTTCTAAATCTCATATTTATCTCATCTTAATTCGTCTAGTTCACCCCCTTTGTAGTGTAGATCACTACATAAACCAACTTACATCCAACCACATTGTAAGAGAGGTCTGGTGGAACAATAGACCATGTACCAGCATCCTTCAAAGCTCTATGTTCATTGTCCATGGAAACTCTCTATTTAGGATTCTTATTGGCCTGCGTAAAACAAGTAGGAATAGAAGAAGTAACATCACTTAAGAAAGCAGTAGGAAGTAAATGCTTAGTGGCAAACATAGTTTTAGGTTTAAACACACCTCTCTTAGCTTTATTATGCATTGATGATCATTTTGAGGCACAACAGTGGATGAAGTAGGTGAAGGAGTGGATGAAGGTGAAGAAACTGATGGTGGAGCAGACATAGGGGAAGGACAAACTGGTAATTTGTCAGGATTTGAAAAACCAGGTGATGTAGGCTGAATTTAGCTAGACTGAAATAAACAACTATGCTCATTGAATACGACATGTCTAGAAATATATACCCTACCAGTGGTCATGTCATAACATATATATCCTTTATGATATATAAGCTATAACCATGAAGACACAATGTTTGCTTCTTGGCTGTAGTTTGTTTGTTGTGTAGGGTTTTAGCCAAGGAAAACAAGAACATCCAAACACATTGAGAAAACTATAATTTAGAGGTCTGTGAAATAAAAATTCAAAAGGAGAAAGGAAGTTAATGGATTTGGTGACCAGTATGTTGCTAAGATAGTTAGATGTGTGAAAAGCTTCTACCCAAAAAGTATCAGGTAAACCAGATTGTATAAGAAGAGTTCTACCTATTTCAAGAATATTTTTATGTTTAGTTTCAGCTACCCCATTCTGATCATGGGTGTGTGGACATGAAAATTCATGAAAAATGCCTTTGGATACGAAATATCTAAGTAGATAATTAGTAAATTCATCATCATTATCAGTTATAACACATTTAACTGGAAAAAAAAGGAAATTTTAAATTTGAGTAACAAAATTAATAAACACTTGTCTAAAATCAAATTTATTAGATAGGGGAAAGACCCAACAGTATTTGGAGTACTGGTCAACTACATTATAATAATAATAATAATAATACCCTGATACAGAACCAATATGACAAGGCCCCCATTAGACCATATGTAACAATTGAAAGGGTTGAATAACAACAGTAGAAGACATACTAAAGGGTAGTTTATGATTTCTACCGAGTTTACAAGCATTACAAAAGATTGGTTTGTTAGTCACATTGTACAGATTTAACAAGTGACATAATCTTTGAAAATTTTGGAATGAAGAATGTCCAAATCTCATATGTAGAAGATCACTTTGAGTAAGTGTACTTGTGAAAACAGCTGGAGAAGATGATTTATTGAAGTGAATTGGATAGAGGCCATTCTCATGTGGCCCTTGCAAAAGAATCCTCCCTGAGATTAGATCACAAAAGCCAAAGGAATTAAATGTTAAAGATCGATTATTTTCTTTAAACTTGTGAACTGATAACAAGTTTTGAGAAGTGCTTGGGACAAAATGAATGTTGTTGAGTTTAAAAGATTGATCATTCACATGCTTAATGGTACTACCAATTTTAGAGATGTGCATACCTTGGCCACTAGTTGTAGAGATCGTCTCAGCACCATCATAAGGAGAAGAAGTAGTTAAGGTCTCTGCATCAGCTGTAATATGATTGTTTTCACCACCCTCAGGAAACCATGAATCATCATCAAAGATATCAGCTGAAGCAAGCATAGCCTGAATATTCTCTGGAGCTCTTCCTTGATATGAGAAGTTAAGTCTCTGATTGGAATCATTTGCCACATGTCCATATTTTGCAGATATTTGACAAACAGGTTTATCATTAACAATAGCAACACCACTATTAGTTCCTCTACCATAATTTCTTGGGAAAAATGTGTATTAAAGAATCTACCACCTATAAAACCACCTCTTGAACCACCTCTTATGTAACCAAAATTATTAGGAGCAGGTGATCCATATCCATATGAGTTAAGTCTAGAAGAAGTAGAACCAATATTCATTGCGGCAAAAGCTTTTGCCTCAGAATCTGACTTTTGACTACTAACAACCATTTCCTCACTCATCAATAAGTTATGCAGTTATTTACTTGTCACAGGTGGTGTATGATTTCTAATAGATGTAGAAAAAGAATTATATTCACTAGGAAGACTAGATAAGATAGTTACCACCATTTCATTGTCTGACACAGGTAAACCGGCAGCAGCAAGCTGATCTTGGATGACTTTGACTTCCATGAGATAACTGGTAACAAATGTTGACATCTTGAGTGTTTGAAGTTTAGTTCTCAATTGAATAACATGAGTTGAGGAGTTGTGAGCAAATATTTCTTCAATGTTCTTCCACAATCCATACGATGTATCAACACCAGCAACATATCTGATAACAGAATCATAAATCGTTGATTGAATCCAGATAATAAGATTCGAATCTTCAGTGATCCAATCAAGATAGTTAGGATTTACAATTACATTATTTTGATTTTTTCGTGTTGTGAAATTTTCAATACAAGGAAAAGAACCATCAAGATACTTCTCAACTTGAAATCTCTTAAAGCGAGGTACCACTAAAGCTTTCCAGACTAAATGATTATCATCTTTAAGTTTAACAGGAATGATATGACCAATTTTATTGAGCGGAAGTGTGGAAATTCAAACAGGATTTCTTGGATCCATAATAAAATGTTGAAAAGATGATAATAGAAAGAAAAATTGATGATGAAATTAAAGAAAAAGATATGTTGTGATAAGAAATCAATTAAGAGAATATGAATTTGATCAAATGGTCATGAAATTCTAAAAACTATATCTAGAAAAGAAAGATTTAGAGAATAAGCAAGATTTGCATAAACACATGATAAAAGGATCCAAGAAATGTAAACAAAGACTTAATTGATGAAGAAGATCAGTAGAACTCTATTAATGGAGAAACGAAACCTGCTCAGAATACTATAGTAACAGGAAAAATAATCTTCAAATGAACAATATTATTGAAAATGTAAAACCAATACACTAAATATGTTAGCAGAGACAGTGTTATATAGTTCACCAATCACAGACTTATTAGTACAGACCTAATCATGGTAAGACGTGTGTAATGACATTACAGTATCACATGAGTGAATTACATACTTACACGTGTAATTGGTGTAACAACTTATAATCAGTGTGTGTTCAATCTGGACAAGGTCCCAGTTTTTTTTTACAGTTGTTGTTTCCTCGTTAACAAAACTTCCGGTGTATATGTTATTTATTTTCTACATTATATTGTCTTATCTTTATAATTGAAATTGAAAAGGCGGGGGACTAACAACACCACCTAATATTTCGATTAGCAATCTGTATGGACTAACTCCGAAATACTTTGCTAGAGAATCAACTAGACAGTCAGACTCAATCTAGATAAAAGTATCTCAAGGAGTTAATATCTCTCTCTTGATTTAATTTTTACTCAAGCTAAAAAAACAATAGCGAGTCTTTATCAAGGAATATTTGGACGGTAACAAAGACCAATGTCCAAGGATCAATCAATATCAATCAACAACCAAAGGTTGGATTTCCAATTGATGATCACGAACGCACAACCTATATTATTTCAATTATATAAAATATAATGCGAAAAAGAAATAACACAGACACCAGAAATTTTGTTAACGAGGAAACCGCAAATGCAGAAAAACGCCAGGACCTAGTCCAGATTGAATAAACATTGTATTAAGCCGCTACAGACACTAGCCTACTGCAAACTAACTTCGGACTGGACTATAGTTGAACCCCAATCAGTCTCCACCGATCCAAGGTACAGTTGTACTCCTACGCCTCTGATCCCAGCATAATACTGCGCACTTGATTCCCTTAGCTGATCTCACCCACAACCAAGAGTTGTTGTAACCCAAAATCACAAACATGATAATAAACAGATCTGTCTCACACAGAAAAGTCTATAAAAGGATAAATATGTCTCCCACAGATAAACCCTAGGTTTTTTTCCGTCTTTAGATATAAAATCAAGGTAACAAGAACCAACTGATAATCTGGTCTTATATTCCCAAAGAACAACCTAGATTAATCAATCACCTCTCTACAATCCTTCCTGACTACACAAGCAGATTGTCGAGGAATCACAAACAGTGAGACGAAGATGTTTGTGACTTCTTTATCTTGCCTATCAGAGAACTCTCGTGATCTCAAGCCAATCAATCGATTGTACTCGTATGATAGAAGATGCAAGATCATATCACACAACTACGATAAAGTAGTATCGGTCTGGCTTCACAATCCCAATGAAGTCTTTAAGTCGTTAACCTGATTTTAGAGAAGAAAATCAAAGGTTAATGGAGATCGACTCCAGCGGGCGCACTAGTATCACACTGACGTGTAGGGATTAGTTTTGCACAATTCTAGAAGTCTCCTTTATACAGCCTTCAAATCGGGGTTTTGCATTAGTTACAAAGCAATCCTTATTCACCGTTAGATGAAAACCTGATTTAGATTCAAGCTAATATTTCTAAACCGTTAGATCGAAAACTTAGCTTGTCACACACACTTAGGTAGACGTTTACTGGTTTCGTGAAAACCATGCCCAAACGTGTACTATATGTTGGTTGAACATAATAACCCAAAAGGTTAACCATTTGAGCATTTCATATTAACCTTGTTCTTCTTCACCATAACTAGTTCAATTGACTCAAATGAACTAGTTACAGAGTTGTTCAATTGCTATGAGATCTTATGTAATTACTAAAGACACAATTGAAACAAAGATGATTCGATTCGATTGAATCGACTCATGAACATTATAGCCACGGTTTTCATAAAGCATTCCTTAGTAATTTAATGTTTCATGTTCCGAGCACATCTGCAGATCATAACCTCTTAAGTTCACAAACAAGTTCGCGGACTTAAGTTAATCGTTTGAGTTTTCCAAACTCAGCAGAAATTCTCGGAAAGAGAGCTTCCGCCAGTTCGAGGACTAGGTTCGCGGACTTAGCACACAAACGAGTTTTGGAAAATCCCAGCACAAATTCTCGGTCGAGAACTTCCGACAGTTCGCGGACTTGGAAAGCCAATTCCACAATCCTCCCGATTTCTCTTGATCAACAAAGTTCAAAAACTTCGGTTCAAGGAATACATGGTTATGTAATCTAAACTCTCATTTCAATCATTGAGACATTCTCAGAGGACGCTATGTAGGCGTTATTCACAGACCGATTCACGTCAGATCAATTCTCAAAGTGATTGAAACTTTTCATGACTTTCGCCACTAGGTAAAATAAACTTGATCAAAGCGAAACGCTTTACCAACACACGATTTCGAGATAAAAGATAAGCAATGAATGCTCAGCTCGAAATGTGAAGTGTGTATGATCTAGTATATATAGCATACGACTTTTGTCTCATAAGAAGTAGGAGATAAAAGAGATATACTTTTGAGTGATAGATAAGTTCAAGTCTCCACATACCTTTTTGTTGATGAAGTTCCACGGTTCCTTGTATAGATCTTCATCGTTGTATGATGAATCACCATGAAATCCTTGAGCTCAATTACACTTTTCTATCCTATTCCGAGACTTAGCTATATAGGCTAGAAATCAAGACTTATAGTTTTGATCACTAACATTGACAAACATGCTTGAGATAGCAAAACATGCGAGGTTGACCGATCTATGCTCTAACAATCTCCCTCTTTGTCAATTTTAGTGACAAAACTATTAATACATATGGAATACAAAAAAGATAAACTTTAGTGGCTCCTATTCCATAGTCTAATCTTCAACGTTACTTGAAATCTTCGTCCTTCCAACTACTCCAATGATCCCAAAGGTTGTAAGTTTAGCACCATCGTTGTTGAAGATCCGTAGCTATAACAATGAGAGAAATCGAGATTCTCGATCATTATTATACAATGTCATAGTATTATTATATAACATCAAAGTCCAATTGTATCACGACTTTAACAATAATACTACGGTGATATGTATCACTCCCCCTTAGTCAATACTCCATCTCGATCATGGAAACCACTCCCCCTTACACAATGATCCGAAAACCATATGTATTTTTAGTGTGAACTACAATATTTCTCCCCCTTTTTGTCAATAAAATTGGCAAAGGTACAAGAATGGGATCATAATGAAATTTCCACAAGAGACATTTCATGACCAAAAGAAAAATACATACCAACTTAATTTAGATGCAATCTAATAGCCGAAGCTAACAGCATTCATCAAGGAGTTTTAAGATACAAGATAACCCCTATAAAATTCCACAGCCGCACTCCCCGCAAGATATTACCATTAAGCATAAGTTCAAAAGAACTCTCCCCCATTTTATGTCATTCCCGAGAGAACAACAAGAGCGACCTTAATTTCGAAAGAAAATAAGGTTTTTTTTTTTTGTTTTTATTGGACACCAAAAATCATAGGAATGATTTTCTATATCCAAATCTCAACCAAATTAATCACAAGTAAACCGATGATTAATTCAATTGGAATATGCAACTAAATCAGACCACAAAAGTGATCAATTTAATTGAAAGTGCTCAACATAAGTAAACTTACGGAGCTACGACTAAGTCAATCACACGGAGATGACTAACTTAACCGTTCATGTACTCAACATAAGAAAGAAAACTTATTGAGTACTAACTAAATAACCAAACTAGTTGATTAATTTAGTTACTAATGCTCGACATATAGCATCTTATGGAACAACCAACAAAGCCAAGGTAAATCGACTTAGTTGTAAGGTGTTCAACATAAGACACACAATGGAGCCTTCACGGTAAAACATAATAAAATGGATCAATGAAGATCAATACCGTGGATAACATACAAGGATCTATTATATTTTCCATCATAACGACATAATAAACTTTATCCTTGTTGAACAAAAGATTTTATCCTATTTTACATAAAATACATGACTGCATAGGTATATCTTTTGTATATGTCAAAAGTCCATTCGTCTTTTCATCAATACGAATACCGATTCATGAACGACTCTACTTTTGACAACAATATGGGACCTTCAAGTTCACGGACGTAAACAATACATATCCCATAAGAATATTGCAATATCACAAACCATTAAAATACTGCAAAAAACATCATCCTCCAAATATTTTTAGAATTTAATAACCAATAAACTAAAAAATAAACATAAGAAGATGAAAACAAAAATAGCTATGTGTAGTCACAATAATCGCTATTCAAAGCACTAGTTATTCTTCCAACTAATCCAAAAAGAAGACTTACTAGGAATCTATGCTTCTTATTAAACATTTCACTTACCTTAAATATTCTTCTCGTATTCCCTATACTCTTCAAGCTCATCTTCGAATAGGGCAATCCTTGATTCAATACTATCCATTTTCTCCTCAAGTTTTTTGGAAGATACTTCAAGTTCATTTTTCAGAGAACGAACTTGTTCCAAAACGAGATTCATGGTTAGAGAGATCTTATCAAACTGAGAGACAGAAGGGTTCTTATCAGAAGAAGAGACATGTTTGTCATAGCACATCTCATTGTCAGAAGAATCGAAACGAATCTTCTTTGAGGGAAATAGAACTGTCCATACATCCCTTTATTTACTTGAAAGACTAGAGGAGGACATGATAGAGAGGATGAAATGAGAGTGCTGAAGAGGTAGAGCCTTTTAAACGGAATACAGGTGTAGAATTCCCAGAAACACCCTTTTTACCAAATCCTAACAGAAGTTGGTTATCAAAAAGCTGAGTCGTTCACGAACAAGACCTGAACAAAAAAAAACACAAAAAAAAATATGTTACAGTCCCCTTGTATATTATGATTCTTGTATAAGAGGAAGAGAACACAAGAATCATTTATTTTTTTTCAACAAGATTACTGAGCATAAGGCCTCCAATCCAAGATTGTACTGGGATAATCTTTGCAAAGAGAGAAACCACCCATTTCATTAGGTTTATGCTTATCCATTGTGATCAGAGTTTTAGAAAACTTGACTGCAGATCTTTGCAAATTCTGCACCATTTTTGAAAACACCTTTTGATGAAAAGTAGACTTCCTTTTTGTTTTCAGCATATTACGGTTGCCCAGGAAGGACTGTTTTTGATTTGACGTGCTAAGATGATCCTGAGGTGAACTCAACTGAATGGAGTGATTTGGTAGACTCTTTTCCGATAAACTCCTGGAGTTCAACGCAAAATCAGGAGAGGTTTGCTGATCCAACACAGGCGGACATGTCACGAAGGAATCATGAGAATGATTTTCAGCAAAAATACTGAGAGAGCAATCATAAATTTTCTCAGGACAATAATCAAGAGTATTAATCCATGCTTTAGTTATCTCTCTTATCTCCGTTTCAGGATTTTTCGAAGAGGCTTGAACACACATAAGACCAGTTTCATTAGTACGTCTCTTCTTGGTATTCATATCCTTTATATTGACTAACGAAGTTTCCTTTTGAGACTTTCTTTTACCACGTCTGAGGATCTTCTTAAGTTTTTGTATAAACAAAGACAACGTAGAAATAAAGCAATTCACACTTTTCTCTTTCGTCAATTTTGGATGACAAGATTTATGATCAGGAGAGGTGACACGGTTGCCAAGCAAATGATGATCGTCTCTTGCCATATATTCGCGATCGAAAATTCTAATTTTTCCGACCAGTGTGTTTCGTGAAAGAGTATTAAGGTTATTTCCTTCAACGATGACATGTCTTTTAGATTCGTATCTGGATGGCAGCAATCGAAGGATTTTCATCACAATTTCCTTTTCAGGAATTGTCCTACCCAATGCACATGATGCATTAACAATTTCAGATAGTTTGTGATAAAAATCGTCGAACGAATCTTCTTCTTCCATAGAAAGGTCTTCCCATTCGGAATTAAGTTTTTGAAGCCTAGCTTCCTTTTCACTGGGTTACCTTCAAATACTCTTTCTAAAGTATCCCAAGCTTCTTTAGATGTAGTGCATGAGATCATATGATGTCTAAGGTTTGGGGAAACATCATGTAGGATGGCGTTCAACCCGTCGGAGTTTTTCCTTGCAGCAGCTAACTCGGAAGTATTGTACATACATAAATCTTTTGGTACAACAACATCTATTTCCATAACAACGGGAGTGTCATAGCCATTCACAACACATATCCATGATTGGAAGTCACGCGACTAAAGAAAAGTGCGCATAGAAACTTTCCACCATAGATAGTTTGAGACATCAAGGACTGGTGGCAAGTTAATAGAGATAACACTTCTGTCCATAGAGTCAGATAGCTACAAACACGGACTTGTTAGGTCTTAAACGTGTTTTCCTACTCTGATACCAATTGAAAAACCGGAGGTCTAACAACACCACCCAATATTTCGATTAGCAATATGTATAGACTAAGTCCGAAATACTTTGCTAGAGAATCGACTAGACAGTCTGACTCAATCTAGATAAAAGTATCTCAAGGAGTTAATATCTCTCTCTTGATTTGATTTTTACTCAAGCTAAAAAAACAATAGCGAGTCTTTATAAAATACAAGGAATACTTGGAAGGTACCAAAGACCAATTTCCAAGGATCAATCAATATCAATCAACAACCAAAGGTTGGATTTCCAATTGATGATCACAAACGCACAACCTGTATTATTTCAATTATATAAAATATAATGCGGAAAAAGAAATAACACAGACACCAAAAATTTGTTAATGAGGAAACCGTAAATGCATAAAAACCCCTGGAACTAATCCAGATTGAATACACACTGTATTAAGACACTACAGACACTATCCTACTGCAAACTACTTCAGAATGGAATATAGTTGAACCCCAATCAGTCTCCCACCGATCCAAGGTACAGTTGTACTCCTAGGCCTCTGATCCCAGCAGGATACTGCGCACTTGATTCCCTTAGCTAATCTCACCAACAACCAAGAGTTGTTGTAACCCAAAATCACAGACTTGATAATAAACAGATTTGTCTCACACAGAAAAGTCTATAAGGATAAATCTGTCTCCCATAGATAAACCCTAGGTTTTGTTCCGTCTTTAGATATAAAATCAAGGTAACATGAACTAATTGATAATTCGTTCTTATATTCCCGAAGAACAGCCTAGATTAATCAATCACCTCTTTACAATCCTCCCTGACTACACAAGCGGATTGTCGAGGAATCACAAACACTGGGACGAAGATGTTTGTGACTTCTTTATCTTGCCTATCGGAGAACTCTCACGATCTCAAGCCAATCAATCGATTGTACTTGTACGATAGAAGATGCAAGATCAGAACACACAACTACGATAAAGTAGTATCGGTCTGGCTTCACCATCCCAATGAAGTCTTTAAGTCGCTAACCTGATTTTAGAGAAGAAAATCAAAGATTAATGGAGATCGACTCTAGCGGGCGCACTAGTAGCACACTGACGTGTGGGGATTAATTTTGCACAATGCTAGAAGTCTCCTTTATATAGCCTTCAAATCAGGGTTTCGCCTTGGTTACATAGCAATCCTTAGTCACTGTTAGACGAAAACCTGATTTAGATTCAAGGTAATATTTCTCAACTGTTAGATCAAAAACTTAGCTTTTCACACACACTTGGGTAGACGTTTACTGGGTTCGTGAAAACCATGCCCAAACGTGTACGTATATGTTGGTTCAATATAGTAACCCAAAAGGTTAACCATATGAGAATTTCATATTAACCTTGTTCTTCTTCACCATAACTAGTTCAATTGACTCAAATGATTTAGTTACAGAGTTGTTCAATTTCTATGAGATCTTATGTAACTACACAAGACACAATTGAAACAAAGATGATTCGGTTCGATTGAATCGTCTCATGAACATTATAGCCACGGTTTGCATAAAGTATTCCTTAGTAATTTAATGTTTCATGTTCAGAGAACATCTTTAGATCATGACCTCTTAAGTTCACAAACAAGTTCGCGGACTTAAGTTAATCGGTTGAGTTTTCCAAACTCAGCAAAAATTCTCGGAAAGAGAACTTCCGCCAGTTCGCGGACTGGGTTCTCGGACTTAGCACACAAATGAGTTTTGGAAAATCCCAGCAGAAATTCTCGGTCGATAACTTCCGAAAATTCGCGGACTGAGTCTGCGAACTAGGTTCGCGGACTTGGCAAGCCAATTCCACAATCCTCCCGATTTCTCTTGATCAACAAAGTTCGAAAACTTCGGTTCAAGGAATACATGGTTATGTAATCTAAACTGTCATTTCAATCATTGAGACATTCTCAGAGGACGCTATGTAGCCGTTATTCACAGACCGATTCACGTCAGAGCAATTCTCAAAGGGATTGAAACTTTTCATGACTTTCGTCACTAGGTGAAGATAAACTTGATCAAAGCGAAACGCTTTACCAACACACGGTTTCGAGATAAAAGATAAGCAATGAATGCTCAACTCAAAATGTCAAGTGTGTATGATCTAATCTATATAACATACGACTTTTGTCTCATAAGAAGTAGGAGATAGAAGAGATAGACTTTTGAGTGATAGATAAGTTCAAGTCTCCACATACCTTTTTGTTGATGAAGTTCCACGGTTCCTTGTATAGATCTTCGTCGTTGTATGATGAATCACCATGAAGTCCTTGAGCTCAACTACACTTTTCTATCCTAGTCCGAGACTTAGCTATGTAGGCTAAAAATCAAGATTATAGTTTTGATCACTAACATTGACAAACATGCTTGAGATAGCAACGCATGCGAGGTTGACCGAGCTATGCTCTAACAGAAATATCACAGGTTGTGCGTATCTATACCTATGTTGTATTAACCTGTAAGAACCTACCAGACTCGTCTTGGTGAATTCATATCTTGAAATATAGATTACAAGACTTGTTCTTGTTGGAATTTTGTTCGTAAACAGCATGTGTATACTAGGTTTGGGTTGTTAAAGAAATCTTAAATACATTTTTGTATTCAAATGTATAGATTGTACAAGGATTGTCTACACTGGTTCCCCAACGAAAAAGTTGGTGATGTACTAGGTACCCTCGTATTTTCACTCGCGACCTCATCCTTTCTACAAACTTTGTAACTTTATAGTGTACGGTTATCAACACCCTTGAAGAACTATATATGTATTCCACCGAATTCAAACTTATTTTGTATGCAATACTACATCATGGGACGGGATCCACTAACAAAAGATTTTTACAAACGTTCTTGACAAAACATGTCAACCCTATGATCATATATATCTAATTGCCTATATATTTGGTTATATGGCAGGATTTTTAGTTTTGGGTTTTGTTTGGTGGTCATAAATATAAGGGATAGAAATATATCTCCATTAACTTCTTAAAACTTTAACACTATATGAAGTTTTAACCCTAAGGAGATGAAGAAAAATCTGCCACATCTGTCGTATGTTCAAAGTGAGACGGACATGATTCAAAATGTTGTACATTTGATTGGAAGATACTTTAGGTGATTCAAAAGTGTAGATAGTATTTGATGATAATTTTGGCTGAGCCAACATGCCGTCTAGAACTCCATATTCATATTACAATCATGACGTTCGTAAAAAAATAAAATAAAATTGATGATCGCACTTGATAACATCAAAATTTGATTTCTAGGACAAATTAGATTATCGATACTCTATTTTATGTTTATTTGTAGAACATGACGGACATGAGACCTACATTAGGTTTAATTTCATAATTTTCATTCCTAAACATTATTTTTTCAGAACCAAACACAAAGTAAAAGTAGATCTTGTGCCAAGTCATCAATTATTTAAGCCGTCTGATATTAAGGATCCAACGACTAATGAGTTTTATTAAATAGTTTTGTCAAAGCTATTTGTTAACTGATCCCCTCCCACTACATCATAGATAAAAAAAACCCGAAGAACATACACTTCTACCAAGTTGAACCTCAGATTTGTAAATCACATCACAAACCCATGTTTGTGTAAACATCGGTTGAAAACAATATCTTGAAAACATATTTTTCCACACGAACAATAAACTATCGTTCAAATTCAGGCTCAATCACACCAGTTGGTCAAAGCTCAAATACCAATTATTGGGGAAATTTTGCTACGAACGCGACGAAACACAAGATCACAAGGGCAATTGGAGATTTGGACCAAACATGAAGAAATAAGAAGAAAGACCGATAAAGAAGCACCCAACCACAACACAAGATATACGTGGTTCACATTTATAAGCTACATTCACAACCAACAACACCAAAAAAACTTCCATTACAAACAAAGACCATTACATGCTCTTTCCACAACCCACAGAAGAAAACTAAAAAAAAGAGTTAACAATACATACCTGAGGACACCATTGAAGAAACCGTATAAACCAACTCTCTATATCATTCTTCAAACCAGCCTCAGGTCTTCTCTTCTATGCCTTCTTCAGAGCTCCTAGTAATAAGAAGAAACATGGAAACACGACAAACTTGGCTTAGAGCAAAATCCCTAAACCCTAAATCACCAAAATCTTCTCTTTATAAGTTTGTCTCTCACACTGATATTGTCCTTCACGGTAGCACTCAATCCTCCTTCACAAAGTGACCGAAATCCTAAGCACCATGATTTGCTACTCTTCTAGGTTGGATTATCTCTACACCTATAATTCTAATTCTTTATATATTAAAAAAAATCATTTATATAGAGAATCAAATCAAATTTGGCCCTTAAGAATGAGTCAACACATTTCTTATTCTTTATTCTTCTTCTTTCTTTTTCTTTTTCCATTTTCAGCAGCCGAACCTCCCTCCATAAATCCCCCAATAATGTATATTAGAAGGTATTTCACCAAAACCCATCTAGAGTTTGACCATTATTGCTTAGTTAGATCGATAGAATATGGTTTCTTTGTTTATCAAAAGTTGGTTCGGCCCAAAAGTTTGCGACAAAAACAGACGAACTTAGGCCTTTTCTTATTTTTTTTTGCTATGTGGAAGATCAGTTCAGCTGTAATTAGTAATTCAATTTTTAGCCGAACTCAGGCTACATCTTAGGATTCAACAAAGTTCGGATCATTCGACTTCTCAATGTTTTCAGCCGAACAGGTAAACTTGGCAGAGTTTTGTAATGCAATACAGTTCGGCTGATTTAACTTGTATAGGTTTTAAGCCGAACATCACTCTGTGTATCTCAAAATTGTTTAGTTATTGGCCGAACTATGTTCTTTAAGGCCGAGCGAAGTATATACTTTAGGAGAACTTTGAATTATTAGCCGAACCTGATATCGAACAAGCCGAACTGTTCTTCCCATGAGAAGTTCGGCTCTTATATTTCAGCCGAACCAAGTATTGAACTCCAAAGAAGTTTGGAAAATTTCAATATTTTGGAGCTATAAAAGAGAGATTAGACGTCGTATACCTGTGTGTTATTAGCAGAAGGTTCTTCATTAATGGCTCTTATATTTCAGCCAAACCAAGCATTGAACTCCGAAGAAGTTTGGAAAATTTCAATTTTTTGGAGCTAAAAAAGAGAGATTAGACGTCGTATACGAGTATACCTGTGTATTATTAGCAGAAGCTTCTTCGTTAATATATTCGTCCTCTGGATTTGGCTTCAAATCCCCAAATCTCAAAATCCTAGTTTTTTTTTCACTTCTTCCTTCCTCTCTCAAAAACCCCATTCTTACTTATAAATCAGATTTTTTCCAGCTAACTAACAACTTAACTTAGTCGATCATTAACATTATTATTAAAACTAATCATAATCATTAACATTAATTAAATGAGGGTAGTTATGCCATTATCAAAAAGGGTAGATAAGGGGTATTTTTTATTTAGTGACTCTATTTTGGCATTATTTAGTATGCCTCATAAAATTTCAGTATGCCGCAAAACAGGTTTCAAATAGACCTTCGATAAAGAACTCTGGCTTTGGCCCATTCAACGATCTTTTAGTTTTAGGTTTCAGGAACATAAAAAGACCTAACGACTTTCGATAAAGGTATGAAATAATTTCAGGAACATAAAATACCTTCGATAAAGAACTCTGGGAACTATCCAAAATATATGGTTCAGTCATGCTTCTACAATTTGGCTCCTGTATCCAGTACCCACATTTTTTTAAGCCATGAGAAAATTGCAACATCTCTTGGCAGAAGTAAACTTCCATACAGCCTTAGCCCAGCTGATTGTGTCAAATAAAAAAAAATGCTATACAACTAGCTTATAGCTACTCTATGTAATTCGTATACAATCTAATCAAACTCGAAGAAACAGAATACCCAACACCCACTGCCCTTATTAGTTCTTCAAAACGTATCCTGTTATTCTCAATGAAACATTATCAACAAATCTCCAATACCCCAACCACCAGTTTTTTTTGTTTGGAAGAAAAAGAAATACCAATACCAAAACAAAACCCCAAAGTCCAGTTCCAATACCCACCAAAAAAGCAGCATAAAACACTGGTTTGTCATTTGCTTTCCCGTCATTGTTTGGTAGGCTCATACCAGGATTAACTTGTTCACAAATCTTGTTTGTCGGGTAGCCGCATAACAAAGCATTACCAATGTAAGCTGAACCATCTGTACTTAATGTATCAAAGTGTTCTCCTCTGGGTACCATTTCACTCAAGTTATTGTTAGACAAGTCAAAAGTGCTAAGAGGGTCGATGGAGGTAAGAGACGGTGGAATGTGTCCAGATAATCTGTTAAAACTCAAATCCAGTGACTCTAAACCTGTCATGTTCCCGACATTCATCGGGATCACGCCATCAAGGTGGTTATCTGATAGGTTAAGCATCTTCAGACCTTTAGGTAGACAAATATCTTTCGGAATGCTTCCGTTGAGGGAGTTTCTTGAAAGATCAATTCCAGTATTATAAGTGCGTACTATCCCGAGTTGTTTTGTCGCCTTTTTCCATTGTATTTGTAGTTCCACACCCGAATATACCAGTGAGATTATGTCACCAACCAAGAGATTGGCATTTGACATACTTGTTAGCATCTCCAAGTTTCCAATCTTCTCAGGAATTGAACCAGACAACTTATTATTTGACAAGTCTAAAAACTGCAGCTTATGCAAATCCGTAATTTCTTTTGGGATCGTTCCGCTAAACATGTTTCAGCTCAAGGAAATAATCCTAATATTTCTTAATTTACCAAGGAAATGGGGTATACCACCTTCAAGATTGTTACTCCACAAGTTGAGAACTTCCAAATACTGAAATTTTTGGATAAAGGCAGGAAATGTACCATTTAGATTGTTCTCGTAAAGTTGAAGAAACTTTAAATTTTTCACACTTTCGAGTTCAGTTGGAGCTTTTCCAGTGAGATTGTTCGCGCCAAGATTTAGAGAAATAAGAGAACTACAATACTTCATAGTAGAAGGTATTGTTCCAGATAGTTTGTTGGATTATATGCAGAAGTAGGCCTGGCCTGGACCCTCACTTTCATTTCTAGGCCACTTTTTTTATTTCTTGCAAAACTAGGCAAGTTAAACGGATTCCATCCACTTTAACCATCTCGGTCAATTTATCGCGTTGACTTGTCAATATCTCGCCAAAATATCATATAGGGAGATCTCATACATATGGTAAGATTACTGAAATGTCCTTCACATGTGTGTGTCAGTCACACACGTTTAGATGTCCACCTGTCTCGATAAGATCTCCACGTGTTGCTATCTGAGAGCCAAATCTAAGTAACACGAAATCTCGAGGATGAATTGAACGGCCAAGATAGTTCTTCATTGTTATTATCGACAACGCGGGAAGGTGTAAGGAATAACAGAAGATTCTTGGATTGAGAAATCGATTCATTTAGTTTTTTCTTCTCTTTTGTTCTTCAGAGAGGGTTCTTCAGAGAGGGTTTTTAGATAAATCAGTGAAACAGTGTTTTGTTAGTTGAGATTCGAAGAACAAATTGAAGATTTCCTGCTGGTGAAGATGACGAGAAGGAAGAAGCGTTCTACAGAGAGGTAACAAAAAACACTAATCTGTTTTTTGAGGTTTCTCGGTTGATTTTAACGTTTCAGTGATGAACTTATTATGGGTTTTCTTTGTAAGGTTGATTTATTTGGGTTTGTCGAATTTCTAGGGTTTTCTATGTTTATAGAATTTTTATGAAGTTCGAATTTGTTCTGCTGATAATGAAGTTCTACTGATAAATTTCTAGGGTTTCTTAATTTCAAAATTGGGTTCTGCTGATAATGATTAACTGAAATTGATTTCTAGGGTTTTTTATGGTTTGTGTGATAATTGATTTCTAGGGTTTTTATGGTTCTAGAATTTGTCTGAGATGGGTTTTCCATAAATTTGTCTGATATATATTTTGTTGTTCTTAATTGTAGAAAGCAAGTGGTTAAAGTGGTTAAAGAGGTTCAACACGACATATTTCCAACCAGAAATATTAAGGTGAAGGATCTAATCAACACTGCTATGTGTTTTGAGTTTAAGGGTTTGTCTAGAGAAGATATGGGTATAAATCAGTTAAAGTCTAGGATTAGTCCTATGTTGAGATTAACCAGTAGAGAGACATTGGACCTTCTATGGTTTGTTGATCCATGCCTACCATCAAACATCATTAATGATGTAGAATTTTGGTTTTTCTGGGAAAATGCAATTGAAGATGAACATGGTTGGATTACATTGTATTTGCAAGTGATGACACTAGATGAGAATGGTGAGATAAATGTATCTCAGGTTACTGCAAATTCACATCCTCCTCCACCACAAATGACACCCAAAAAGAATGTGACTCCAAAGAAGCCAGTCTCTAAGACTCCACCTAAACCAGTTTTTACTAGTGGTTCATCACCTAAGAGATGGCATGGCAAGTCAGTTAGAAGAAGTCAAAGAATACCAAGGATGAAGAAGAAGAATCCTACTAAAGTGTTTGTTGATTTAGCTGGTAGTGAAGAAGATGTTTTTGATGAATATGTTGATGATGGAGGTGTATCATTTCCACAGTTTACTCAACAAACACAAGCAAGTGTAGCTGAGAATGATGATGGAGATGTTTATATTCCACAGTTTACTCAACAAACACAAGCAAGTGTAGCTGAGAGTAATCCTGTTTTGGAGGCTAGTGGAGCTGAACAAGGTAATGAGATACCTAGATTAGATGATTATTTCAATCATGACTTTTGGGTTGAAGCTACAACACAGGCAGAAGTGGTGGAAGATTTGTTTGCAGTTGCCCAAGAGTACAAGAAAAGTGATGAGTATGTCATGCACTTGAAAAATGTAGAAGAAGATGAATGACAATGACAGTGAAGAGAAAGATATCAAGAGTTACAATAAGTTTCTACAAAAAGTTGAGAATGGGTATCTTTCAGATGGTACTGCAAGTGAGAGAAGTGATGGTGATAATGTTGATAATGATGCTGCAAGTGATGGTGATAATGTTGATAATGATGCTGCAAGTGATGATGATAATGTTGATAGTGATGCTGGTGATCCAAACTTTGGGGAGGTGGAGGTTGAGAATGACAAGGAAGGTATGTGATTGCTTTTGTCTCTTTTTAAACTTTGATGTGTTTGATTGTATAATCCTTTAATTTATTTAGTACTAATGCCCTTATCTCTGTGGTTTTGTAGTGGACCATTATGGGGACTTGGTCTCTGACAGAGAAGAAGAAGGTAAACTGTCATTTGTTTTGTAGTCTTTTGTTTTTCTTATTCTTTGTTTGTTTGTTATGTTTGTTTGAAGTGAAAACTACATTTTTTTGTACTGCATAACTTGTTATGCACATTTTTTTGTAATGCATAACTAGTTATGCATATTTTTTTTGCATCTGCAGTGATTTATGATAAGCATAACCTTTGATGCATCTGCATAACTGGTTATGCACATTTTTTTTGTACTGCATAACTTGTTATGCATATTTTCTTTGTACTGCACAACTAGTTATGCATTTTTATTTGCATCCGCAGTGATTTATGATAAGCATAACCTTTGATGCATCTGCATAACTAGTTATGCACTTTTTTTTGTACTGCATAACTTGTTATGCACATTTTCCCCTTGTTTGAAGGGCTCTAACTGAGTTATTTGTTTTTGGGAATTTGTATCAGAAACCAACAAGAATGATGGGCTTGAACTTATAGTATCAGAAAGCAACAAGACTGATGGGCCTAATTGTTCAAAGCCTAAATGTTCAAAGCCTCATGATAACACACAGTTTTAAAAAGAGCATGCACAACATTTTAAGGATGAGGAAGATGGGGAGATGTTCCCTGAGGGAATTACTTTTGAACAAGTGGATCCTTACATCCTAGTGAAGGGAAGCAAGTTTTTCAGCAAGAATGCTTTCAAGAAGAATTTGAGGGCCTACTGTGTGAAGCATAGACATCATGTCAAGTTTAAAGATTCAAACAACTACAAGATTAGGGTGAAGTTCATTCATCATGAGAAGACCAAGTGTCCTATGTTCATTTATGAAAGAGTTTTGAAGGGTGAAGGAACTACATTTACTCTGAGAAGTTGGAATGTGAAGCACACATGCAATGGAAATGTTAAAGGGGAGAACAGATGTGCAAAACCAGAATTTGTAGCTGACTGGTACATGCATAGGTTGGAGACTCTAGGTAGCAAAAACAAAATCCATGATCCTGAGTCATTGGCAAATGAGTTCAACAAAACAATGAAAGTGAACATTAAGTACCATACAGCATGGAGAGCAAGAAATATTGTGTTGCAGAAACTTCATGGCAGCTATGAGGAGCAGTACAAGAAAATTCCTGCATTCTGTGAAATGGTGAAGGTAACATTAATTGTTTTGTTGTTTGTTTGTTAATGTTTGTCTTAATATTACAAATTATATGGCATTAACATTACTTTGTTGAAACTACAGGAAAAAATGCCTGGCAGTGTAGCTAGTTTCTCATATGGAAGCACAGACAACACATTCTTGTCAATGACACTCTGCTTCAAGCCTGCTATAGAAGGATTCTTGGCTGGATGTAGGAAAATCATTGGATTGGATGCTTGCCATTTGTATGGGAAGTATGGTGGTGTGTTACTGGTTGCAACAGGTCTAGATGGTCAGAATGGTTTAGTACCTCTTGGTATAATGGTGTGTATGAATGAAACCATTGAGAACTGGAAGATTTTTCTCAAAGACTTGAAAGCTATACTGGGTGAAGACTTGCATTTCACCATTATATCAGACAAGCAGAAGGGGATTAGTGAAGCTTGTGACAAATACTTCTTCTTGGATGAGCACAGATTATGTTTCAGGTTAACTTTTATATCCTTAATATTTCCTAATAATATTAGTTCAATGACTAACCGTTTCTTATTTGATAAATTGACAGACATTTGATGAATAATTTCAAGAAGTATTTCAAGTCATACAGCTTACATGTTCATTTCTGGAATGCTGCCAAATGTTACAAGAAGAGACACTATCAGGTATGCTCATTTCTCAAAACAACATAATGTAATTTCAAGTATTACATACATGAGTTTGATACTATTTATGTCATGTTTGTTTTTAGCAACACATGGATAAATTATTTGCTGAGGATGAAAAAGTTGCACTCTATCTCATAGATCAAAAACCTGAAAGCTGGTCTAGGTCTCATTTCTCAAATGAAGTGTGAGCACATCAACAATAATTTCTCAGAGTCTTTCAACAACATGGCCAAGCCCTTTAGAGATAAGCCAATCATTACACTTGCACAAATGTATAATAAACTGGTGATGGGTCTTTTCTTCAAGAGGAGGAATGAAAGTGAAAACTGACAGGATGGTGAGATAGTTCCAAAGGAAATGAAGCTGATTACAAAGATGCAGGACTTAAATCATCTGTTTGAGTTAACTGGAGCTGTAAGGGGAAGGGTGTATGAGGTCAGGAGTGTTCATGATGCTGTGTTTGTTGTGGATCTTTCCAAAAAGAGCTGTAGTTGTTTGCAGTGGCAGCTGAGGGGATTTCCCTGTCAACATGCTATAGTTTCTTTAATACCATTGAGACCAAACTGGGTTGAGTAAGTCTCACTCTATTTTCACTCCAATGTTTTGATTTGTTATATTCCCTTTGTTTTTCCTTGCTCAAGCTTGATTGTAAACTGATAATTTGTGGATATGCTTCCCTGATTTCATGTTGTAGCTACTGTGACCCTGTATACAGTGTGGAATACTACAAAAAGACATATTCTCCAGAGTTTGAACCAATGTCAGCTGAAATTGACTGGGTAAGACCACTAGTTTTATTAAAGAAAAATATATTGATTATTGTGCAATGAATATTTAATAATAACAAAGATTCTTGGATTCTTTTAGGGTTCATGTTTTATATAATACACAACCTTTAAGGGTTTCATATCTATCTTAACAAATATCTTCTCTTTCTTCCTCTCTTTGTGTAGAATATACTGGTAGAGTTCATTAATCCTCCTGTTATCATAAGAAAAACTGGAAGGCCAAGAAAGAAGAGGATTCCTTCTTATGATGAAGCTGGAAGTGTGAAGAAAATGAGAAAGTATAAGAAGTGTGGAGTTTATGGTCACTATGCAATAACTTGTGCTGGTGGAGAGGTTGGAAAGAATCCAAAGGGAGAAAAACCTAGAACATGTGTTGATGGCTCAACATCATCTACTCATGTCCCTGAACCACCAAAAAGGAAGTACAATAGAAAGAAACCGGTTGTTAGTGCTTCTGCAGGTGCATCTACTACTGCTAAGGATGGAATGAAGAACCAAAACAATTCAGAATCTTCTAAACAAGGTGCTGCAAAAGGGAGAAAGATAAAGGATTCTTCTCAACCTGCTTTCAATCAGACTAATCAACATGTTGGATCTGTCAACAACAAAGTCACCTTCACAGTTGCAGATCCAAAGGGGAAAAAGAAACCAAAGAAGTACATGAAAGTCTGATGGGTTGGTTGTCTCTTTTGTTTTTGTTCTGTGACTGGATCTGAACAATATGGTTGATACTATTTATGTTTCATTTTGGTTATCTTTTGTGAATGGATGAATGGATGCTTTTGTAAGACAATGCAAGTTCTGAAATGGGAGAAATTTTATTATAAAATTGTTACAGGCTACATTTTCAGATTTTTCTTAAATTCCTTGCATATTTCATACACTTTACCCTTCATTGTATCTTTGTTTTCAAAGACAACAGCATCTGAAGCCCATCTGAATGCATCACATGATTTTTTCTTGCACACAAGGTAAGCTATGTTGAAATTATGTTGATTTTTGCATATCTTCAGTTCTAATTGAGAGTTGCAGTTGTCTTTAAAGAATTTTTGAAACTTCAGTGGACAACTTGTAACACTGTGATTGTCTTCTCCACAGGCAATACAGCCATGACCTGATGGAAGCTTGATTGGAAGTGCTGAAGAATGGGTAGAAGCTTGAGAAAACCACTCAAAGTAGTTGCAGGTAGGATTCAAGCATTTCAAGAACAAATTTCCATTACTTACATCTGTTTTAGACCTCAACAAAGCTCTTACTCCATTACAAGGTACATGTTTGCACCTTGAATAAACCCATGGACATGCTTTTGTTTCATGATCTTCTTCCATTTCACACATTAAACACACTAGCATACTAGTTGAAGAACTTGCTTTATCATTCATACCACCACCCATTTTTCAGTTCTGAAAATGAAGAGAAGCAGAAGTATGTGGTTTTGGAGACGTTCATTTATGATTTATGGAGAAGAAGATAAGAGTGCCACGTAAGCAGTGTCACGTGGGCCTTGCCACGTAAGTAATGCCACGTACGCACTAGGTGATGACGTATAAAGAGTCATAGTAGCTGGTTGGGTCGAAATAACCGATTCAAAGGACTTTTAGGTCTTTTTAAGTGCACCTAACGGTGCTAACTTTCCATCCATCACTTTTGGTCAAAACTTGCCTACTCTAGAAATAAATAAAAAAAGTGGCCTAGAAATGAAAAGCACCAAAAAAAACGGGCCTATTTTTGTGAAAAGCCCTAGTTTGTTCCTAGAGATATCTTGAACACTTAAACTACTTCCTCGAGAACAAATAGAAGAAGGAATCGTACCACTAAGATTGTTACCGGATAGTGCTACGTGATCAGCGTTTGACAGTCTTGCACTTACTTCATCCAAGATTTCACCTGTGAATTCATTTTCCGACAAATCAAAAACCCCGATGTTTTTTGGTGGAAGAGGAAGAGAACCCTGGAGTTTGTTGCTCCGTAATTGTAGTACTGAAAATGGGTACTCCTGAGTAAGAGATATCGAATGAGGTAGTGTTCCTTGTAGGTTGTTGCTTGAGAGATCTAAGTAAGACAAATGTGGGAGTTGGAAGATACAAGAAGGGATAGAGCCTGTGAGGTTATTAAATGATAAATCCAGCCGAATAAGTTGAGTCATATTACAAATAAAAGTTGGGATATACCCTTTGAGATTGCAACATTGCAGGACTAAGGCTAGCAGTTGTTCAAATTTAGATGTCGGCAAGTAATTGACGTCTATATTTACGTCTAGAAAGTTATTGTTGAAAGATATCCATACAGGGTTCAACTCAAAGAACATCAATTAAATGAGATAGTTCCGTTCAAATTGTTGCCTGTGACATCAAACACCTGCAGTTTCCGAAGCTTGAAAATACAACTTGGTACTGATCCATTCAAATTATTGCCTATTACAAGAAGAGTTGCAAGAGAGGAAACCTCACATATTGATGTTGGGAAGGGACCATGTAAACTATTATGATTCAAATTTAATGCTTGCAGATTCCTTAAATTGGAGATTGCATAAGGAATGGAACCATTCAAGGAGTTGAAGCTGAGGTCTAGATATTGTAAGTGCGAAAGGTTTGAAAGTGAATGCGGTAAGGATACACGAATTGAACAACGTGCTGCAAGAAGAGAAACCAGTGATGATGCATTTGAAACAGAACTTGGAATCGGCCCAACAACATTAGTCAAAGTAATTGAAAGCAATTGAAGTTTAGGCCAAGAATGATCGAACATGTGAATGAGATCAACCATGAGATCTTGGTTACCACTGACATCCAAGTATTGAAGTTGTGGAAGATAAGGCATTGAACCATGCAACTGACAATTGTTCAAGTCAAGGACTGAAAGAGATGTCAAATTAGCCATCCGAAGTGGAATTGGTGAGCTCAAAGGATTAGAATCCATTCGAAAAACCGACAGAAGTGAGAGATTATAAAATTCATGAAGTGGAAATGGACCAGCAATGCTACAATCAGAAAGTGATAGCTCCCTAAGGTTGGCAAGCACTGATAAAGGTTCAGCCCAATTTGTGATATGCACTGAAGAAGCTGCCGATAGATCAACACCGGTTAAGTTTAGAACCTTGAGATTGGTTAACCCTCTTAACCAACTTATATCAGTTGAAGAAACATAACTATTAGGCAAATAAGAAGTTAGTAACTTATATGATAGATTGGATGTTGAGATGCTAAAAGAGAGTGATGAGAAATCATTTATCATAGACGAGCAAGAGATATCGAGGTACTGCAAAGTAGATAGATTTGCGAAATGATTCTTAATAGGGCTTGAAAACATGGAATTCGACAAATTAAGGTAAACAAGACTATTGAGTTTAGAAAAGTTATTGTGGATTTCGGAGTAGTCGAAATTGTTGTAGCTTAAGTGGTTAGCTGTGGAAGAAAGGCTAGATGGCCGGCTTTGGGATACTGCTGGAGCCGAACAGAACTTCTTTATATGATGGAGCCGAACAGATTCTCTATTGCTGGCTTTTCTTCGGTTCTTGTCCAAATTTTATTTGTATTACGTTATAACAAAAATGTCTGTACAATATTTAATATATGTCTGCGATATATTTGTATTGTGTTCTACTTGTAAGTTGGAAGAATGTCCGCCAAACATTTTGATGTAGTAGTTCCTTCTCTGTATCAACTCTCCGAGTTGATCCATTGTTTTGGTAACAATGACTGTTGCTCCCTTGCATCCGTATCAACAATGATTGTTGATCTTTTAGTACTCTGTTTCAGTTTACTTGTTATTCAAGTATATTTCTTTTTAATTTAGGTTGAATTCCTTTTCTTTTCTTTTAGTCGGTTCATGTAAGCCTACATTCTCTTGTTTTGAGATCCCATCTATTATCAATATTATTATTATCAAATTACAACTCTAAAGTCTTGATCCTAGAATCAGATTTCATTAAGTTTCTGACGAAACTTAAATTCTCTTCGCATCCCCAGCAACTAGTTTGCTTTCACCCTATTTTTGCTACATTAGTTGGTACCACAGCCAGATCCTTAAACCGCTTTTAGATTTTTATCTAAAGACAGCTCCTTAAACCGCTTCCGCAACTTGAGACCCTAACAATTTTCTTCACAAAGTTATATGAGTTCTCGTTTCAAGGGGAGAAAAACCATTTACAAAAGCTGATTTTGAAGAACTCTTGGAACCACTTTCATCCTCCATCTCAGAGCTTACAACAAACTTTAAAACAAGTAAGGATTCATTCAAAAAAACTTGAGGTGCATGAACACTTCTTAATCGAGTTATTAAATCACGTAGGATAAGAAGATGAAGGCACCTGGGTTAGTTGATGGTAAGGAAGAACAGAAGGGAGAAAAGAAAAGGAAAAGAAAACAGGTGAAATTGAGGAGGCTAGACAATCTTTCTTTCAGAGGACTGATATTCCTGATTGGGTTTTACGAAAACTTTAACAAGAAAAGTAGTATGAAAGTTTTATTAACAATATTTTTAAAAAAAATGCAACTGTGAATCTCTAAAGTGATGAGGACAAAGAAGAAGAAGACCAAGAAAAAAGGTGGATAGGGGATAGAAGATTAAAATCTAGTATGAATCCTTGTGGAACTTTACCTGAATATAAATTGAAGGATGATATAACTAATTTTAAGGGTGGTTTACAAATTGAAGATTTGTTGGATTGGTTTTGTGAAGTAGAGTCGTTTTTCAACTTCATGGAAGTACCTGACTCGTCAAAAGTGAAACTGGTAGCATATAAGCTTAAAGGTGGAGCTCCAGCTTGTTGGGAATTAAAAACTTTGTGAAGATCGACTTAAGTATGGTAAGCCTCCTATACGTACTTGGACTAAAATGAGAATATACTAAGAGATAAGTTTTTACCTAGAGATTTTAGACAACAACTATTTGTTAAATTTCAAAATTGTCGACAAGGAGCTAGACTTGTTGAAGAGTATGTAGCTAAATTTTACAGTTTAGTTGCACGTAACCAATTGAATAAATCTAAATTAGTTGCACGTTTTATAGAACGTTTAAACAGACTTATTCAGCAAGGAATGACTCAATCCGTATACACGATGGTTGAGGCTATTCAACAATCTATCAAGATAGAGAGGCGCGTGCTTAACAATTCCAGTCAAGAATCACCATGACAAAATCGTTATCAAAGTTATAACAGAGCTACAAAACCTTATAATTATTATTATGGTCAAAAGGGATCAACAGTCATTGTTGATCCACAAGAAAGAAGTTATGGTCGACCCTTTCAACAACCACAAGCAACCAATTTCACTTCCAACCAAACACCTCTTCTTGCATACTATTTACCATTAATGAATATTCCATCTGCCAAACCAACTCAGGTTTCACATCAAGGAGATATTACTCAAAATATTAGAAGTAATAAATTTCCGCAGCAGTTTCTACCATTACCAAATCCTCCCAACCCGTATTCTTAATTTAGAGGAGACAAGTGTAATAAGTACAACCAAACTGTCCATATATACTTCTAGTGACTGTCGTAAGTTTCATGCTTATATTAGTGAAACTCAAGATGAAACCCATGAAGAAGAAATTTTTGAAGATGATGATGCTCATGAATCTTATGATGCAGGTTTTCTTGGCGTTATTCGACCAATGTTGATTAATGACCCATGCATGTCTTTCTCAAGGCATGATATTTTCAAATCTCATTGTCTTATTGGGGAAAAACTTTGTATCATGATCACTGACAATGGAAGTACATAAAACTATGTAGCTGCAAGGTTAGTTGAAAAGATGGGATTGCCAGTTACTCATCATCCAAATCCATATTTTGTGGGTTGGATAAATAGTTCTTCTACTCAACAGATCACTCACCAGTGCTTGGTAAAAATTTTATTCCCTAGATATGAAGATTATGCTCTTTGTGATGTGATTAATATGAATGTTGCAACCTTACTTTTGGGAAGACCATGGCAGTATGACATTCATGTTGTACATAACTGCTATGAGAATACTTATACTTTTGTTCATGAAGGTTTTACTAAAGTATTGTGGCCTCATCGACCTTCTACTTTAGTCAGAGAGCACAAAGATCAGAAGACAACTGCCTTAGTTGCTACCATTGCTCATTCTTTACAAAAAACTCATTCTATGAGTTCTCATAAAGTTTCTAACATATGGTAGAGATTGGAGACTAGGTACAACCATTATTATCTTCTTTTAGTGTACTATGTCCTGACGAATTGCCTAGTACCTTACCTTCACTGATAGATCTACAACATAAAATAGATTTTATATCTGGAACCTCTATTCCTAATCAAGCTCATTATAGGTTAAGTCCAAAAGAACATGACATATTACAAGGTCAAGTTGATGATCTCTTACAAAAAGGGTGGATCAGGTTAATTAAGCAAGAGTGCTTGTGCTAGCCCAGCTTTAATATGCTCAAAGAAAAGTTTTGTAGCGCTCATGTTCTTGCTATGCCAAATTTTTAGAAACCTTCTGAGATTCACTATGATGCTTTTATTATTGGCATAGGCCTTGTATTGTCTCAAGAAGGTCATCCAGTTGCTTATTATAGTGAGAAAAATTCAGATACAATGAAGAAATGGTCTACTTATGAGCTAGAATTATTTGCACTTATTCAAGATCTTAAACATTGGCATCCTTATCTCATTCACATTGAGATTATAGTAAACATTGATAACCAAGCTCTTAAGTTTTTGAAAACTTCAGCAAAAGTCAACAAGATGCATGATAGGTAGTTGTCTACTATCAATCAGTACACATTCTCTATTAAACATCATAGTGGAAAACTTAATCAATTAGCTGATGCTTTAAGTAGACGAGTTCATATACTTGTAACTCTCCAATATTAGAGCTTAGCTTTTGATTTCTTGAAAGACCTTTATGGTGAAGACAAGGATTTTCAAATTCTCTGGCAAAGCTGTGGTTCTTCAACATGCAGTGTTGATGGTTATCTCATTCAAGATGGTTTTCTTTTTAAAGGAAATCGTTTTTGTATACCATAATGTTCATTACGTCTACATTTGATTCTGGAATTTCATGGAAGTAGTTTTGGATGGCATTTTGGGCGTGATAAAACCATTGCTATGGTTGAAGAACGTTATTTTTGGCCTTCACTTAAAAGAGATGTTCATAAGTACGTCCAAAAGTGCATGGTTTGTCACAATCTAAAGGAAATATTCAAAATACAGGATTGTATACTCCAGTTCCAGTTCTAGATGCTCCTTGGGTGGATATAAGTATGGATTTTGTACTTGGTTTACCACGTACTTCAAAAGGTAATAATATTATGGTAGTAGTCTATTGTTATTCAAATATGAATCACTTCATAGCCTGCAAGAAGAAAACAGATGCTTCCAATATTGCTTACTTATTTTTCAAAGAAGTGGTTCGTTTGCATGGAATTCCAAAGACAATTACTTATGATAAGGACACTAAGTTTTTGAGCTATTTTTGGAATTCTTTATGGATGCATTTGGGAACTAAACTTCAGTATAGTACAACTACTAATCCCTAAAAAGATGGCCAAACTGAAGTGGTCAATTGTTCTTTAGGCAATCTGATTAGAGCTAAGATTATTGGAGGCAAAGTAAATGGGACACTCTCCTTCCACATATGGAGTTTGATTCTAACACCTCAGTTAATGGATCTACAGGTAACACCTTTTGATATTGTTTATTCTAAGGTTCCTAACCATATTTTGGACTTAGTGGTTCCAAAGTTGCGACAATCAAGTGCAAGAGATGATAGTATGCTTGAGAAAGCTTCTCAGATTCATCAAGAAGTGAAGACAAAACTTGCAGCTTCCAACAACAAATACAAAGAAGATGCAACCAAACATAGAATAATTAAGATTTTTAATGAAGGAGACTTAGTTTTGATCTGTCTCAAGAAAGAACGATTCCCTACTGGAACTTACAACAACACAAAGATGAAGAAATATGGACCATTCAAGATACTAAAGAAAATCAGTGATAATACTTATGTTATTGATCTTTCATCATATTAGAACATCTCTAATATCTTCAATGTGCAAGAAATTTTTACGTTTCATGGAAATAATGAAGTTATTTCTACTAGCTAACTCGAGGACGAGTGTCTTTCAAGAATGGGGGACTAATGTAGTACATCCTTCTTTGTATCAACTCTCAGAGTTGATCCATTGTTTTGGTATCAATAATGAATATTGATCCCTTGCATCTATATCAACACTGACTGTTGATCCTTTACGTACTCTGTTTCAGTTTACTTGTTATTCAAGTATTTTCTTTCCTAGTTTAGGTAATTGAATTCCTTTTCATTTCTTTTAGTCAGTTCATGTAAGCCTATATGAAGGCTACAACTTCTTATTTGGCGATCACATCTATTATCAATATTAATATTATCAAACTATAACTCTAAAGTCTTGATCGTAGAATCAGATTTTATTAAGTTTATGACGAAACTTAAACTCTCTTCACATCCCCAACAACTAGTTTTCTTTCACCCTATCTGTGCTACATTACATTTGTATTGCATTGTAATCGGGAGAATATGCATCTCTATGAACTTCTTAGGCAAAAAAAGAAATTGACTCAAATGTCGTTTAGTGAAAAAGAAAAAGATCACCTTGTTTGTTTTTTTAATGAACAAACAAAAAGTTTTTTTATAGTCAACATCCATGTTTGAAAAACGGGTCATAGGTTGGGCAAGTGCCGTTATAACGTGTTTTGACGGGTATGAACATGTTTCGAGGAAAAAACATGTTTCTTAGAGAAAACACGTATTTTTAACGGTTTTCTTAAATGATGGGTACAATGATTGTGTAGAAAAAATAAATAAATAATGATTTGAATTTTCTATCTAGGTTAATACATGTGTAAAAACGGTTATAACGGGTCTACATAAGATTGTTATTACATTATATTTATCTGTTTATTCATTTATTTTAATTTATTCATTTCTTTACGTTGGTAAACAAATGTGTGCGTACCTTGAAGACTTCCAATTTGGTGTAGGGGCTATTCTACATTTAGTTAATAGATTTATTCGGGAAAAAGGTAATTTCCGTTCCATGTCTATGTTGTTTGTGGATTTCAAGAATTCTTTCAATTTGGTGATAGGACTACCATGCTCCAACAAGTGAGAAATAGGTGTCCATCTTTTTCTAAGTGGGTGGAGTTTTGCCACTCTCAGTCTCCTAAACTATATTACAATGACTCTACATTGTCATCTTCCCAAGGAGTTCAGTAGAGATATCTCCTCGGCCCCATTCTTTTTGCACTCACCTTACACCCCTTTGTTAAGAAAATTGCGGACCAGTGTCAGTTGGACTTGTAGGAATGGTATTTGGACGATAGGAATATCATTATCAATACTCTTATGGTGTTTATGGCTTTGAAAATTATCCTATCGGAAGGAGGACCGCTGGGTCTAATATTACAAAGACTCTGGTGTTTTGTCCATAAGTTGATGTATAGTGTATCAATGCTTTCCCTTCTCATATTGGCAGACCTGCTAAAAATCTTAAGTTTCTTGAGGGGCCAGTGAGTCTTGATCATGGTTTTTGTAGTTATTTGGTTAGGTCTAGAGTTCTCAAGACTATGGAGTTAGCAGTGAAGAAATTAGAGGATTCTCAATGTGAATTACATTTGTTGAGAAGCTTTGCCAGGGTTTCCAAGTTATATTTTTCAATATGAACCACTATGTCTGAGTACTTAACAGAGGCTCAAGGTATCTTTGATTCTCATTTATCCTATCATGTGCGTCACATTGTTACTAATGATGGGCCGAGGTTAGGGATTCTATAGCGCCGGCTTATTTCTTTACCTCTTAGGCATGGTGATTTGGGCTTATTCTTTATGGAACATGTGATTCACTACAGTTACTTGGCCTCGGTTACACATACACAACCCCTTCATTCTGTTATTCTGTCCAACACTTCTTTAATGGGGCCTGATCTTGGTCTTAAGCATTCGATGGAGTTATTTTCAAGTGTATGTCGATGTCAATGTCGATCTTACTGCCCCTCATCCCATGATTTTTTGGCAGTTAAGTATTTTGAGATTGTCATGAAGGAAATGCCTGAGAAGTTTTCTATGTCTGCTCGATTGGGCCCTTTGGCAATGTAATAAGTCCAATGATACTATGGATAATCTTAAAGTGTTACCCGTTGAGGGGCGCAGCAATTTAGTGTGGTTCTTTGTTACCACTTGGGTATCCCTTTATTCACTTAAGGTATTCAATGTGCCTTTTTTGAACGGGATATGGATTGCTTTCTGAATCATGCTTTACATTGTGCACATGAGATGGGGATCAAATTTCGGTATAATCTTGTCCGAGACACTATTGTTGATATATGCTATCGGGCTAGTGTGCCTGCTAGGAAGGAGATTTCTTTGTATTTATTATCTAATGATGGTGGGGATTTCATGCCAGCTTATATTCTGGTTTACAATTGGGATAACAGCCGTGACGTATGTTTAGATGTGACTGGGGTGTCTCCTTTTATTTGTTGAGGTGTGTTTGTGCTTTCCAGTCGGTCTTAGCTTTGAGCCGTGCCATTTCGCGAAAACATAAAAAATTCTTTGATAAATTCTTGGCCCAAGGTTTTGATTTCGGTACTATGGCTTTTACAACATTCGGGGAACTCGGGGAGGTAGCAGTCGATCTGTTGAATAGACTACACAACCACTTATCTAGGTTTGATATTAGCACAGAGAAATGTAGTTTCTTATTAGAGAAATGCTCGGTCGAACTCGTAAGCATTAATATATCAAGCTTATTTATCAATTTTAATGATCAAAACTATATATAAATCTCGATTTCTAGTCTACTTATAGTGATGTCTCGGACTAGGATAGATTGTGTAGTTGAGCTTTAATCTTCATGATGTTTATCAATTGAAGACGAAGAACTACTAAGGGGAGCTTGTGGACCTTCATCAACAAAAGGTATGCGGAGACTGAAACTCATATATTACTTAGAAAGTCTATTTTTAATTTATGTGCTTCTTGAGACAAAAGTCATATTACTATATAATATTCGATTATACACATTTGATATTTCGAGCTGAGCTTAACTCGCTTACATATTTCTCGAAACATGTGTTGGTAAGCTTTCGCTTTAACCGAGTTCATCTTATATTTTTGACGCAAGTCAAAAGATGATCATGTGAAAATTTCCTGGTAACATCTTACATGACTTGTGTGAGACAGTCATTTGATGTAGACCTGTAATGTTTCGTATTGATTATTTCAATAACTTGAAAATTGCTTTGATGATAATAGTTTGTAAAAACAACTATTGTCATCCTCTAAGAATGTTTCAATGATTGAAATAGAGTTTAGAACACTTAACCATAATTGGATTATAGACATAGTATGCGTACTTGCATATATGTTGATCCAAGACCGGTATAGTATGCATACTTGTACGCATACTGGAGAGATCAGGTAAAGTACGGGAGCCTTGGTATGTGTACCCGTATGCGTACTAGCGAACTCAGTTGAATACCGGGAACTAATGTATGCGTACCCGTACGCATACTGAATTCAAATGTTGTTTTGGATGTGTAATAGTATGTGTATCCATTCGCATATTGTCGGACACAGTCCATGTACGGCTACTTAAATTTGCATACCCGTTTGCATACTTGAGTGGGTTAAGTTCTAGAATCGGTTGTGTCATGAACGAATACATTTATATAATAAATAATGCAATCTTTGCAAACCGTGGCTATAATGTTCATGAATTTATTCGAGTGAACCAAACCGATTTTGCTTCAATTGTGTCTTGTATACTTCTATGATAATATATAAATAATTGAATAACTCTATAACTAGTTTCATTTGAGTCATTTGAACTCGTTGTGGTTAAGATGAATAAGGTTGATATGAAAGTGTTCATATGCATGGATAACTGCGGTTAACTATTGTTGAACCAACAAGGAAGATATATTTCATTTTTGTGTAACAAGCTAAGTTCGATCTAACGGTTGAAATATATTAGCTCGAGTCGAATCAGGTTTTCATCTAACGGTGAATATTGAGTGCTTCGTTACCAAGGTAACATTGATTGCAAACCCTGATTTGAAAACTATATAAGGGACTCTAGAAACTGGGAAACTTAATCCACATACCTCTTGTGTGATACTATTTGCGACTAGAGTCGATTCTCCTTTAACCTAAGGTTTTTTCAAAAATCCTGTAGGTTAACGACTTGAAGACTTCATTGGGATTGTGAAGCCAGACCCAACTATTTTTTCTGTAGTTGCGTGTTCCTATCTTGCCCTGTTCTATCGTATTGAGTACTATCTTCTCTAAGATTTTCTCGAGATTGATCTCCGATAGGCAAGATAAAAAGAATTTACAAATATCTTCGTCTCATCGTTTGTGATTCCACAATATATTGTTTCTCTTCCGTACGATTAAGATTATTGTGAGGTGATTGATAATACTTGGTTGTTCTTCGGGAGTATAAGTACGGTTTATCAATTTGTTCATGTGCACCTTGATTTATCAAAAGACGGAACAAAACTAATAGGTATTTCTGTGGGAGCTCAATATACTTTTCTGTGTGAGACGGATTTGTTTATCAAGACGTCGACTTTGGTCGTAGTAACTCTTAGTTGTGGGTGAGATCAGTTAAAGGAATCAAGTGCGTAGAATCCTGATGGGGTTCAGAGACGTAAGGAGCGCAACTGTACCTTGATCAGTCTGAGATTTATTAGGGCTCAACTACATTCCAGTTCATTGGTGGTAGGCTAGTGTATGTAGCGGATTAATACAATGTGTTGTTCAAAGCTGGATTAGGTCCCGGGGTTTTTCTGCATATGCGGTTTCCTTGTTAACAAAATTTATGGTGTCTGTATATTTCTTTTCCGCATTATATTTGTTTATATAATATAAATATCACAGGTTGTGCGTTAAGTTCAATCAGTTCATTTAAGTCATTTGAACTAGTTGTGGTTAAGATGAATAAGGTTGATATGAAAGTGTTCATATGGCTAACTTTGGTTAACTATTGTTGAACCAACAAGGTGTATACTTTTAGGTACAGTTACTCATATCTAAATGAAGGTACATTTCATTTGTGTGTAACAAGCTAAGTTCGATCTAAAGGTTGAAATATATTAGCTTGAGTCTAATCAGGTTTTCATCTAACGTTGAATATTGAATGCTTTGATAGCAAGGTAACATTGATTGCAAACCATGATTTGAAAACTATATAATGGAGAACTCTAGCAACTGGGAAACCTAGTCCCCACACCTCCTGTGTAATACTAGTTGCAACTAGAGTCGATTCTCCTTTATCCTTAGTTTTTTTCCAAAACCCTGTAGGTTAACGATTTTAAGACTTCAATGGGATTGTGAAGCCAGACCCCAAATATTTTCTTTGTAGTTGCGTGTTCTGATCTTTCCCTGTTCTATCGTATTGAGTATTATCTTCTCTATGATTTGCTCCATATTGATCTCCGATAGGAAAGATAAAAAGAATTCACAAACATCTTCGTCTCATCGTTTGTGAGGTGATTGATAATACTAGGCTATTCTTCGGGAATCAATTGTTTCCTGTGCATCTTGATTTATCAAAAGATGGAACAAAACTTATAGGTATTTCTGTGGGAGACATATTTATCTATCTCAATAGACTTTTCTATGTGAGACAGATTTGTTTATTTAACTCTTCGACTCTGGGTCGTAGCAACTCTTAGTTGTGGGTGAGATCAGCTAAGGTAATCAAGTGCGTAGAATCCTGCTGAGGTTCAGAGACGTAAGGAGCGCAACTGTACCTTGATCAGTGTGAGATTGATTAGGGATAAACTACATTCCAATCAGAAGTTTACTGGTAGTAGGATAGTGTCTGTAGCGACTTAATACAGTGTGGTTTTCAAAGCTGGACTAGGTCCCGGGGTTTTTCTGCATTTGCGGTTTCCTCGTTAACAAAGTTTCTGATGTTTCTATTATTTCTTTTCCGCATTATATTTGTTTATATAATAGAAATATCACAGGTTGTGCGTTAAGTTCAATCATTTATTGAATCCGACCTTTGGGTTGTTGATCGAATTGATTGACACTTGGATATTGGTTTGTGATACCGTCCAAGTTATTTCTTTTATTCAATTAGGCTCTCAAAATTCCTATTTGCTTGATTGCGGATTAAATTGAGAAATTGAGATATAAACTCTTTGATATACTATTCTAGAAATTGAGTCTGACTGTCTAGTTGATTCTCTTGAAAGTATATTGGAGTTTGTCCAAACAAATTGCTAAGAGAAATATTGGGTGTGGTTGTTAGACCCCCCCCCCCCCCCTTTTTCATTTCTTTTTCATAGAAGCGGGATATAAACTCCTTAGCCTTGTTTTCTAAATTAAACTTAAACCACGCCGGCCCATTTAAGAAAGCAGCAGCATGCCTTTACCACGCTTCCCCCCATTCTCTTCAGCAACAAAACTTCTCCCTAACGTTCAACAAAGATGAACACACACTAATCAAACCCAATCTCTGTTCATCAATTTTACTCAATTAATCTCAATCCATCATTTCCTGTTTTCAAATTAAGGGTTGATCAATTGAGTTACTTTGACCAACAGAGATTAATTAGATTTTACGACTCTGCAAAAGTTTATGAAAACAAAGACGGAAAAAAAATTGGACTACAACTTCAAGGTACAAGATATTGAATTTGTGTGGGTAAAATACCCGATGGCTACGTGTCATCATCTTAAGGGATGAACATCTGATGAGGTGATAAGGTAGGAGCACCGAATCATCTTCCAAAAGGTAGTTTTGTCTCAGTCGAGGCAACTGCACCAGCGCCACATGAATGACGCGTGTAGATAAAGGTCTAATCTGCTCATACGGTAAAGTTTAAAAAGCAAGACCGCATTTAATGAAGGATAAGAACATGACGTGGGTAGTTCCGCATCGTGATGAGAGACTCGGCGATCCATACTACGACCCAGAGCACCAGGTTCTCCACATAATGCCGGCACGATCCAGGGGGAAGGCGAGACAACTCGGAGAGACAACCCAGCGAGCCATCGTAAGAAGTAGTATGGATATCATCCCGAGGAAACCAGAGAGAGGGAAGACATCTCACCGAGTTCGGACGACCACACCACGACGAGTTTAGTTAGCCTATAAATACCAGTCCATGTACCAGGAGATGGACAACTTATGTAACATTTTAGATGGTCTTTCTACAGAGAATTCCTGAGAGATATCTAGATAGAGAGAAAGTGAGAAATCTAGAAGAGATCTGTAACACTTTCAAGGGTAAGACCTTATAATCAATAAGAAAACATCTTGTTCTCCGTGGACGTAGGTCTTCATGGCTGAACCACGTTATATGCTTGTGTTCATCTTTACTTTTCATGATATTTACATCTTTTTCATCTTTGATCTTGTGTGTTTAAGTAGTTTTTAGTCTTTAATTTCACTTGGGTGTAGTAGTCAGAAAATACGCAACTATATTTTGGCGCTAGAAACAGGGGAGGTATGAAGATCTAATCTACCTTCCTAGTAACAACACTATAGTTTTCACCATCTCCATAAGAGATGTTTCTGTTGAGATGAATGAGTAGAGCTCGGACTCAAACTCGATCTTCACGATCTGGGTAGTCTAGAAGAACCTCAGGATTAACAGACATGTGTCTTTCATGAAATTTATTCAAAATATTTTTTCGTTATTATAAAGATTTTTTCATCTTCCTCAAGAAGCTCAGGAGAGTTGTAGATCGGAGTAAATATGGAGTTTCAAACACTTCGGTGCTCAAACAATCTCCTCCATGAAAGAGTTGGGAAGATTTAAAAGTTAGTAAACTATATAAGGAAGATATCACCTTATGAGAGTTGAAAAGACAACTTTTTCGTGATGTTCATCATCAAACTCAACAAAGTCCAAGATCTCCTTCTTAAGAAGCTAACTCTAAGTTAAGGGTAAGGATTAATGAGTACATAATCGTTCATCAAACTCTAAGTTTTTTTTAGAATCAAAAATCAAAAGCTGATAAGATATGTTTCCTAGAATGGGAAAACACACTCAATCATCCTGATAAGATTCTTTTCCTAAAAAAGGGAGGTGTAATGATGGAGTTATTTCCTCGAAAAGAGAGGACTGAAAAAACATCTTTCCCTCCGTCATCAATACCTCACTCTTGAAAGGAATGTTTTGACATTTTCATATGTTTCCAAAATTTACTGCAAAGTCTCCTCTACTAAACTATCTAGTCTGAGCTATAGCTTAGTAATTGCACGTGACCTGCAAACTTAGGGTCCCATTTTTCTAGAGAAAAGATAAATTAAGTATTATTGCATATGTTGCAGGGAAGGTAATGTTTACGAGATGATCCGCTCGTACGAGCCAAGGTGAAAATGGTGGATCCCAAACAGAAGGACTCGACGATATGGATCAAGGAGAAGCTCTGGTCCCAGGCGATGGACAACCCGATGACCGATATCGGGAAGGAATGACTGACAATTCTAGCTCCGAAGGCGAGGGAAACCCCTTCGAGAAGAATGATGATATCCATCTTACTCAACCAGGAGGGTTGAACCACTTGCCAAGGCGAGTATCCATCTCCGAGGTCAAGAAGAGTAATCCTTCTGACCTCGCAGAAGCTAATATTGCTATAGCAGCCATACTGAAAGATCAAGAGGCTCGGGATGAAAGAATGGTGAAACTCGAAAGGCGAAACAAGAAGTTAGAGCGGAGGAACCGCAGGCTAAGACGTAAGGCCAAGAAGAAGGTGTCACTCACTACTATTGAGGAAATTCCAGAGGAAGAAAGCCCCCTTGAACATTTGAAAGATGATGAACGAATTGATATCCCAGACACATCTAACGAGGAAACAGCAGATCGCTTCCCCAAAGGAAGCCGAGGTATACTCGATCACGAGGGAAGTACCTCTGAAGGTTCATCAGACGTTGACCCTAAACATCAGCGAGATAAAGGACGAATCAAAGAAGTAAAAACTAACTGTGAGGCCGAGAACCTCGCAGCTACCAACCCTAGACGAGGGGGGGGGGGACTCGAGGTCAACTTGTTCCAAGATTGTGCCATACGCTGAGCAGTCAGATGATGACTCGGGGCGGTCAAGGCGTCACTACATCAGACCCTCTTTCTCACCCGAGAGAGCTGTGGGAAGAAGAAAAAAGGCCGAAACGAGGCAAAGCGACAACGATCTCCAAGCACAAGTCAACAGGATCGAAGAAATGTGTAGAGAAGAAGCAGGAAAATCGGAGAACCATAAACTAGCATTAGTATTGCGAGAAGCAGGACAATCACCCCTTTCTGAAAATCTACTGAGACTTTCATTTCCAAGGAAATGCTCTTTGCCAATGTTTGCATCCCCATTCACTGGAACAAGAGACGAAATTGAACACTTAAGGACTTATCGCATGACACTCACCGAATGGGACCATTATGATGTGGTGTTGTGCAAGTTTTTTCCTGCTATCCTAAAAGATGAAGCCCTATTATGGTACAGCAATCTTCCCAAGGGCTCAGTTCAGTCATTTGACCATCTATCCGAGCTATTTTTAGAGACGTACATTCACAACAGTCGAATCGACCTGAAGTTGACGTGTTGTTCCAAATCTCAAGAGGGCCGAACAAGTCACTCCTTTCCTTAGTCACACGATGAAGGAAGCTATACACCGAGATTGGAAAGGTCCCCGAAGATATGCAATCTTGGGCTTTAAAAACAGTCTTAGAAAGACGGACCCACTCTTTGTCCGTATGCATGAGGGCATGCCAAAGAATCTGGGTAAACTAAGAGTAATCCAAGAAGACTATGTTACCTTGGAGGAACTCCAAGACGGAACTTATGACAAAATGGTGAAAGGAACTAACAAAGGACCCAACGTGGTAGAACCACAGAACCTTCCAGCCCAAGGAGCAGGGCGATCCAATGGTGGGACAACCCAGTTCGATAAACATCGGACTTGAGGATGGAAAGGAAGAGATCAGACCCAACAAAAGAAGGGGAAGTTTATAGACCCTGTCTATACGAAACTAAACACACCAATCTCAGAGATCCTCAAGAAGATCGACGGACAACACACAATTACCTATCCATGGAATAGAGGTCAACAACCAGAACGAACTAAAAATCGGTCTGACTTCTGTGAATTCCATCAATGCCACAACCACACGACGGATTCGTGTAGGGACCTAAAGAAGGTATTGCAAGACATGGTCAATGAAGGAAAGATGCAAGAATATGTGGTCCAACCAGCAGCTCCACCAACAACTGGGGCACCCATACATCGCGTGGATATCCCTCGCGAGGCGCAGTACTTAGGCTGCAACACCATCTCACACTCGGCGATTACCTCGCCTGTGCGAGAAGGAAACATTACTGGAAGAATACACAAACGAGACTCTAAAGGCGATGAAGTATTCAGTGTAGCTAGAGAACCTGCAATGGAGGAGTGGATGAAATTACCTATTAGCTTTTCAGCCTCGGAAGCACTGGAAGGAGGACATAATCACAACGATCCTCTTGTGGTCACGATGGCCATCGCACTCCCCGAATGCGAGGGTGAGGAAGTAAAAAACAAAGCGCTACCATGGGCAATGCCCAAAATTCTAATTGATGGTGGCATCTCGGTGGAGATATTGTTTTACGAAACATTCAAACAAATGGGCCTCAAAGACGACTGCCTCATACCATCTACATACAACATATTTGGCTTTAACGGGTCGTCCACTCGCCCAAGAGGGGAGATAACACTAGAGATCCGAGTGGGAAGAATCCTTACCCTAACCACGTTCTGCGTGGTAGACGTGCTTTCACCCTACACAGGCATTATCAGACGATCCTGGATACATGGAATCAAAGGAGTGGCCTACAAATATCATCAAAGGCTAAGATTCCCAACAACTGATAGAGTGGAAGAAATCATTGGAGACTCCGGCGAGGAAAAATACTGCTATAAAATGGATGTGCAAAACGGCGAGAACAAAATGAATTCCCCAAAGGCACAAGCAAGGAGAGCTAGAGGCATCAATAGCCCAGACGAGACCCATGACTACATGGAAATAAGCGATGTACTAGCACACTCGTCTGACACCCCATCCTCGTGCAACACCGTATCCTCGGAGCCGATAGCACGACTCTTATAGCAATCACAGGACCTCCCCAAGGAGGGAGAAGTCAGACCTCGTACTCACACTGAGATCGAGGGTAGTCCTAAGAACAAAACATCCTACACCGGCACCCAAAACATCTTGAAGAATTCCCTCTACAGCAGCTCACAGAAGTTTACTGACATAAGTATTGCGCCTACAAGTGCCTTACTATCTTTCCTAGATTGTTACTCAGGTTACAACCACCGCATTAGAAAGGCTAGCATGCAGACGTACCCTGAACGAACAAAGACACCCATCCCAGATGACTCTACACTAAACCCCTGGACACTCATCAAAAAGGCGACAACGGCTCCTAAGCCCAATCAGACTAGGGAAAAACATCCAATTGACGGAAACGTCTCCTTCACAAGTCGGGCTACAGACAGATGCCCAACTGACACTACAAACTAATGAGAAGCATTAGCAGACTCCTGACGTCACACGACCCATGAAGGTTGATGTTTATCAAGTTCATATTTAAGGCAAGGGCTATGAGCCCCTACTTGTAAGAAGGTTATGAAACCTCCCTCGAAATGTACTAAGGGTTTACACCCTCTTTTGAAATTAATAAAACTACTCTTTTTGACTATTACTTGTCTACATTTTGAATTTATGTTCAAATTTATATTCTAGGTCATAATATTTATTTTTTTATTTTTTCCTATCTATTTTACATACATTTAGGACTAGTCATATCATATTTGCATTTATAACATGCACATCAAATAGATGAAATCACTATGGCATGGTGCTGGCCACACCCCATTCTACAAAACAATACGGGGGAAACAATCCTCAGTTACCTTCTACGGACTAGACCCAAGGTAACATCGTCACGATCATGATATCGGAAGATAACCTGTTTCAACCGGAGATACTCATTCTTGAGAATACGCTCCAACAACTAACTCAAAAGAGCAAAAGCTCAACATCGAGCTCTAAGCAAAAACAAACGAAGGCTAAACGAAAGTTGTTATAACCTCAGTCCAAACAACGTAAGAGATAGCATAACCAATTAAGGAATTGATCACTCCTCGGATATGTTACCCAAAGTTGGGCCAACAGAGTGCAATCAAAACTCGTTCAAAATCCAAAGCATGATAAAGCATAATACAAAAAAAAAGAGATGGCAGTCGCCAGACAGCAATGTTAAATACCAATTAGCAGCAAATTTAAAGCGCCTCCCACATACGAGGACTTACCACAAAAACAACAATGTTATGCGTCCCACAACTGAGGACTTTCCAACAAAAGACGAAACTGTTTCCAAAAAGGAGCAAGTAAACCAACCAATTTATGTCCAAACATAAGAATCCAAAAGCAAGAAAGGAGCAAATTCAGGCCTATCCATCGCCTGGAGCCTCTTGCTCAACCTCTGCCCCACTCTCGACGATAGCATCATCCTGTACGGCTCGGGCACGGGCTCGGCAACTGGCGAAGGGACAGCGATGTTCGCAGCAGCAACTCGTTGACGTTCTCGAAGGACATCAACCTTGCATGCCTTTGTCATCGTAACCTTGTACTGCGCATGAAGATTGGCCAGGATCTCATCTCTCTCGGCACGAACGACAGACAATTCTTCTTCATGGCTATTCACCATTTCATCAAGCTCCTGATCAAGGCTACGCCTAGCCGATCTCTCCTCCTCCAATTGCTTCTCCACCTCAGGCTTTTGTTTGCAAACCTCTGCAACACAAAAGCAAAGACGATTAGCCCACAAAACATATTTAGCATAACACAATGCACAATTTAACATGCAATTAACCTTCGTTTTCATGGAAAACGGTGGTTAAGTTCTGTTCTAAACGGGTCTTCTCGGTATCTATAGCAATAAGCCTTGCTTCTGAAGGAGTCACATCCGCCTCGCGTTGAGGAAAAGATAACATATGCCTATCGTTCTCTTTCTCCAAAGTGATATAATCTCGCTTGAGACGTCTCAATGTCTCCTTGTCTTCCTCCGCCTGTAATATGATAGGCCTATGATCGCATTGCAAGTTAATAAGCTTATCCTTCTGAGCTTGAAGTATCTTGTGGGCCTTGTCTAGCAAATGGCATAGCTCCACAATACGATTCCGATGAACATCAACATCTTTTTGCAACAACACATTTTCTTTCTCTAAGGAGTCAATCTTACACTGATGTGAACTCACATCAAGTCTAAGCTCACTACGCTCTCTACCATGCTTACGACGAGCATCTTCTAACTGCTCCTCCAATCTCTTGACCATCACTACCAATACAGGGACTCATTCAGAAGTCTAAACCCTACCATGGAGATGCAATACTAAGCAAAAAAGAGGTAGATAAATACCTTCCAAATCCTTCTTATCTTGGCGAAACGCCAACGCTTCATCCCTAGCCAGTTGCAGTCCAGTACGAAGCAATTGAGCCTCCTGTTCAGCAGCTTTGGCTCTCCTTCCAGCAGCACGAGCTTTGGCGAGCAGGCCAATTCTAAGATTGTTGCTCTAAACAGAACATCCAACACTACTAGTCAAGACTGGGGAAAAACGAAAAAATAATAAAAGTACGCCAAAGAGCAAAAGATTTTAATCACATACCGATAATACAAGCTGCTGCTGTGAAGCTCTATCCAAGGAATTCAGGATGCGATTCGTCTCCTCTTCGCTCGGTATAGCATACTTCTCCGAGCATATCATAGCCATGGACTCGGAGCCGCCACTAAACAGATGCACAGAAGGAATGTTGGACGGACCCGCAGAGGTAGAAGGAAAACCACTAGAAAAGTTACTTGGTACGCTCGGAGCACCAAAATTGCTCGGAACCAAACTTTGAATACCCCCTTCTCCCTCGCCACCAACAACAACACGCGCATGAGGCAGACTCATCTCTGATCCAAAAGCAGCGTCAGTATCGATCGGATCAGCCAACAGAGCTTGGTTAAGATCATCTAAGAACGAATCATTAACATCTAACACTTCATCCTCACCAAACAAGGCATCAACATCCACTTCCATCGCATTCTCAAGTGCACTAGCATTTGATGTCCTGACACCATCAGTCAACCTCCTCCTCTGCCAAAAACACAACAAACCTCGGCCGCTAAGGCAAAAAACAGGGGCAAGGTATATATATACGTCAAAATACAAGATAAGTATTTTTTACCTTAGCATCCTCGCCAGCCCGAGCAGACTAAGACAACCGCTTACGAGGGACGTTCCATTTGACCTCCCAGGGCCTATAAGCAGGTAGATGAGCATGCATCTCAGGAATGCAAGGAAGAATGTTACCAAGCTCATCCCAACCGTAAATATAAGGACCCTTAACTCGGATAGGAGCAAGAGGCTACTTAGGGTCGTGCGTCTTACGAAGCGTGCGGTTAGTAGCAAACTTTGGATCCAAATCGGACAAGTACGTAAGATCTCGAGAACTCTTCCGAGATCTAGAGATCCCAACCCCAAAACCATCATAGGTATCGGACTGATGACACCAATATTTCTCCAAAAAGGTTTCAGGAGTGTATAAACCCTTTTAGCTAAGATCGAACCTATTCAACTCGTGCCGAGTAACTTTTCCTTGGCTTCGGCGATTACATTCTCTGGCGATCCTGTAGAAGTTACCATTAGGCTGATTGATGGTCGTTGAGGATCAAGCAGGCAAAATACCTCGTACTAGAAAGTATTCAACGGAAAGTATATGGGAAGACGAAGACCGACGTCAAGTTGGACCACTGAGACAATAGTCTCATCAGGCACACAAGGGTTCACCGCCATAAGATCCTTTGAAAGAACGCCATGTTGCTTCTCTTTAGTAGCGTATGGTTTCTAGCCCTCGCCGATTCAAGAAACTCATCATCAGACTGGCCGAAGAAACGCTCAGAACTAGGAGTTCTCATCGGAGCTTTTCCAGGACTGATGAAAACAAACAAAACCAGAAGGAAATAAGTTTAAACGACTAACAAAGCAAAGAAAAATCGAAACTAACAGACGTATACCGGCAATAACTGCCGGAGAAAATGGCGGAAAAGCCTCACAGCCGGAGCAAAAGAAGGAGTTATCAGTCAAAAAAGACAAAGATAACTTTAAAGCCCAAAAGGGAAAGAAAACAATGATAAGAATCATTTATATCTACAAAATCGCATGATTACAGAAGAATCGATGACAACCATCGGAGAAAGCAAAAAGAGAAATAAAAGCAGAAGGACCATACCGTCTTGAAGTTCGAGATGGAGAGTTCCGTCCAGACATTGTGAGTCTCTTTATGGGAGACAAGAAGTTAAGGAGAAACAACAACAGAAAAAGGAGAGAAAGGTAGTTTTGTCTCAGTCGAGGCAACTGCACCAGCGCTACATGAATGACGCGTGTAGATAAAGGTCTAATCTTCTCAGATGGTCAAGTCTAAAAATCAAGGCCGCATTTAATGAAGGATAAGAACAAGACGTGGGTAGTTCCGCATCGTGATGAGAGACTCGGCGATTCATACTACGACCCAGAGCACCAGGTTCTCCACATAAGGCCGGCACGAGCCAGGGGGAAGGCGAGAAAACTCGGAGGGAGAAACCAGTGATCCATCGTAAGAAGTAGTATGGATGTCATCCCGAGGAAACCAGAGCGAGGGAAGACAGCTCACCGAGTTCGGACGGCCACACCACGACGAGTTTAGTTAGCCTATAAATACCAGTCCATGTACCAGGAGATGGACAACTTATGTAACATTTTAGATGGTCTTTCTACAGAGAATTCCTGAGAGAGATCTAGATAGAGAGAAAGTGAGAAATCTAGAAGAGATCTGTAACACTTTCAAGGGTAAGACCTTATAATCAATAAGAAAACATCTTCTTCTCCGTGGACGTAGGTCTTCATGGCCGAACCACATTATATGCTTGTGTTCATCTTTACTTTTCATGCTATTTACATCTTTTTCATCTTTGATCTCGTGTGTTTAAATAGTTTTTAGTCTTTAATTTCACTTGGGTGTAGTAGTCAGAAAATATGCAACTACAGAATTAACAATGTGAAAATTAGGGTTCTTTTTTGGGGACCATGGTCTTATTAGGCCAATCTCCTTGTACTTATAAGGGGTGTCCTAAATTTAGGTAAATACACAGTTACCCTTTACTTTAATTTAAATTAAAACTAACCTAATAACTATATAAACCTAATCATACATCTAATCTAAATGAATCTATAAACCAAAATCGAAATCAAAATTAAAAACAGGAGGGGAATCGAAATTTTTTAGTTTTGAAAAAAAAATTGTTCTCTTCTTCTTCTCTCTTTCCTTGATGTTCCTCATTCGATTGAAAGACCCATCAATCTTTTTAATTCGTTTTTTAATTGGGAAAATTGAGTAGAAATCATCAAAATATGGTTTAAATGGAAGTTAAAGTGCCATGTTCGGTTAGGAATAGTTTTACAAAAACTAGTTTTGTAACCGAACATTCTGAAACCAAGAACACGAAGAACACTTCGGTTATCACGAATTTAATTTTTCGTAACTGAACTCCGAGTTCGGTTGATTAGCAAAAAATAGTTTTAATCGAACTCCTCATTGAAAACCAATATATTTTGTTCGGTTGGTTAGGTTAATTGGAACTTTTTTTCCTTTAACCGAACACTTGTATTCGAACAACAAATGCTGAGTTCGGTTGGTTCGCAATAAAAAAATTGCTAACCGAACCCTTCTCTGAAAATTAATATATTGAGTTCGGTTAGTTCGCAAAAAAAGGTTTTCTAACCGAACTTCACTCTAATATTGAGTTCGGTTCAGTTGAAAATTAATTTTGGAAAGCGAACATTACTCTGTATACTCTGGAATAAAATTTCGGTTAACTGTACCGGAACCTGTTAACCGAACTCATCAAAACCTCATTAAAAGCGAGTTCGGCTACCTCTGTATTTTGGATTTATTAACCGAATTACATTTGCAGAAAGTTCGGTTACATGTTCTTCATATAATATAACCGAACTATGTTGACCTAGTTGAAGTTTTTTCTTACGATTTTCATTTTGAAGATATTTTAGGCCATTTATAGCAATATTAACTAAGTTAAAAGCATACCTCAACACCAAAATGATGTTTTTTCTCCATATTCACCGATCTCAAAAAAAAATAAAAAATAAGTCTCCATCTTCTTCTTCTTCTTCTACTACTTTAATCACTCAATAATTCTACTTGTTTAAAAAAAAAAATCATCTATTAATCCAACCTTAATCAATGGTTAATTATGCTAATCATTACACGACAATAATCAAGAGGGTAGTTTTGCTATTAAAATAAATATATGGATAATCTTTTAAGAAAAAATTATTTATTAATTTAATCTTAATTAATGGTTAATTATACTAATCATTACGCGAAATTAATCAAGAGGATAATTTTAGTATTAAAATAAATATATGGATAAGGGGTATCCTCGTACACTTGAAATAAATCGCCCCCCCCCCCCCCCCCCCCCCAAAAAAAAAAAAAAAAGTGTGCTGTCCAAAACGGTTCCAAAATAAAATAAACTTAAACCACGCCGGCCCATTTAAGAATGCAGCGAGATGCCTTTACCACGCTTCCCATTCTCTTCAGCAACAAAACTTCTCCCTAACGTTTCTACAAAGATGAACACACATTAATCATACCCAATCTCTGTTCATTAAGTTTACTCAATTAATCACAATCCATCGTTTCCTCTTCTCAATTTAAGGGTTGATCAATTGAGTTACTTAGACCAACAGAGATTAATTGGATTTCTCGAATCTGCAGAAGTTGATGAAAACAAAGACGGAACGGAGAAAATTCGACTACAACTTCAAGCTACAAAATGTTGAATTAGCAATGTGAAAAATGGGGGTTTTCGTCTCCTTTTCCAGGTTAGTAATTTCACTGGGCATACATAACTTGTTTTCGATTTGAGTTTTGTTAGTTGCAATGTTTTTGGATGCAAATGGGATTTGATCTGATATGTATCAATTTTTTAGTACATTGAATTAGGATTATGGTTATATGGACAGGTTATGGTTATATTAGGTATTTGAAGGAATGACATCCCACATTTTTCGAGAATTTTGCTTATCATTCATCAAGCCATATATATCCCTAGTTTTCTAGCTGTAGGTTCTAGAACTCTAAGTATAAGATTAGGGTTTTTGATATCTAATGCTAGTGAAGTTTGAGTTCTTATCCATGGGTTTATGTCAATTTATCCCAATTTCCCCTATTTTGATTAGATTAAAGTTTTGGTCAGAAGTCCTTTGTTGGGACACATTGGCAAATTTTGGGTAGTGACAAATTAGGCCGAGGCATGTTTGAATTATAGGTCGCTTGTCGTATTTTTGGGTCATAACATAGACTTTGAGTCACACCTCGGTAGATGTAGGCAAATTTTGGATCACATTATCAAATTTGGCGCACACAGCAGATTTTGAATCATGTGACGTCTTTTTTGAGGATGAGGTAGGCCTTGGGGCAGTAAAAGATTTGAGTCATGAGGCACATTTTGAATCATATAAGTAGATTTAGGTTCACTTGCAGAACCTATGTCACGAGATTATAGAGTAGAAAGGTCATGAATTTTTCAGATTTTGGGTCAAGGAACATTTTTTTTTATCACATGACAATTTTCGGATGGTGTGGTCTTTTGGGTCATTGAAGAATATTTTGTTGCTAGGCAATTTTAGTCACAGTAGATTCTGAGTTATTGAGCAATTTTTCAACCAAAGAGATAAATTTGAGTATCAAGTAAATATGGATCACTTATTAAAATGTAGGTAATGATTTTAGATCACAAACAAATTCCCATACTATAGACTTGTGTATGAGCTAGTTCAAATTGCTTAGTAGTGTTTTTCAAGTAGTTTTTATTCTTCGGGATCTAATTAACAAAATGCAATAGTAACTCAAGTTATATCTATTGCATAAGCTGTCTAAGCCTATCTATTTGCATCTATTTATCTATTTTCCAAGACCAAAGTTACAGCATTGTTTAACTCTTGCAATAACAAAGTGTCCCTGTTTATGGTAAAATTCAACTTTCATATACATATAGCTACAATGTGAAATTCCTTAACAAACAGCTCAAACTCTAAGAAGCTTAACACTCAACACCCACAGCCCTTATCACTTCTTCAAAATGTATCCGGTTATTCTCAATGCAACAGTATCAACAAATCTCCAATACCCCAGCCACCACTTTTTTTTGATTAGAAAGAAAACCAAAACCAAAACCAAAAGGAAGCCCCAAATTCCAGTTCCAATACCTACAACAAAAGCAGCATAAAACACCAGTTTGCCATTTTCTTTCGCTTCACTGTTTGGCAGGCTAATACTAGGATTCAACTGTTCACAAATCTTTTTTGTCGGGTGACCGCATAACAAAGAGTTGCCAACATAAGCTGAACCATCTAAACTCACTAGATCGAAGTGCGCACCTCTAGGAATCATTCCACTGAAGTTATTGTAAGACAGGTCCAGAGTGCTGAGAGGATCGATCGAGGTAAGAGACAATGGAATATGTCCAGCCAATCTGTTGAAACTCAAATCCAGTGACTCTAAACCAACCATGTTCCCGACATTCATTGGGATCATACCATGTAGGTGGTTATGTGATAGATTAAGCATCTTAAGTCCTTTCAGTAGACAAATATCATTTGGAATGGTTCCCTCCAGGAAGTTTCTTGAAAGATCAATTCCAGTATTGTAAGTGTATACAACCCCAAGTTGTTCTGTTGCCTTTTTCCACTGTATTTGTAGTACCACACCAGAATATACCAGTGAGATTACGTCACCAACCACGAGACTGGTATTTGACATACTTGTTAGCATCTCCAAGTTTCCTATCTTCTCAGGAACTGAACCAGACAATTTATTATTTGACAGGTCTAAAAATTGTAGTTTATGCAAATCTGTAATTTCTTTCGGGATCGATCCATTAAACATATTTGAGCTTAAGGAAATGATCCTGATATTACTTAATGTACCAAGGAAATGGGGTATACCGCCTTCAAGATTGTTACTCCACAAGCTGAGAACTTCCAAATAGTGAAATTGTTCGATATAGGTAGGAAATGTACCATTTAAATTGTTCTCATAAAGTTGAAGAAACTTTAGATTTTTTGCACTTTCAAGCTCATTTGGAATGTTTCCAGTGAGATTGTTAGCACCAAGATTTAGTGAAATAAGAGAACTACAATACTTCAGAGTAGAAGTATTCTTCCAGATAATTTGTTCTTTGAGATATCTAGAACACTTAGACTACTTCCTCGTGAACAAATAGCAGAAGAAATCGAACCACTAAGATTGTTACCAGATAGTGATACATGATCAGTATTTGACAGTCTTGCACTTACTTCATCCGAGATTTCACCAGTGAATTCATTATCCGACAAATCAAAACCCTCGACATTTTAGGTGGAAGAGGAAGTGATCCCCGGAGTTTGTTCCGCCATAATAGTAGTGCTGAAAATGGGTATTCTTGAGTAAGATGTATTGAAGGCGGTAGTGTTCCTTCTAGGCTGTTGTTTGAGAGATCTAAGAAAGACAGATGTGGGAGTTTGAAGATACAAGAAGGGATAGAGCCTCTGAGGTTGTTACGTGACAAATCCAACCGATAAAGTTCAGTCATATTGCAAATGAAAGTTGGGATAGACCCTTTCAAGTTGCAACGCTGCAGGCCCAAGGGTTGCAGCCGTTCAAATTTAGATGTCAACGAGTAATTGATGTCTATCTTTATATCTAGAAAGTTACTGTCAAAAGAAATCCATACAGGGTTCAACTCTAGGAATATTGATCTAAATGAGAGAGTTCCTTTTAAATTGTTGCCTGTGATATCAAACACCTGCAGTTTTCGAAGCTTGAAAATGCAACTTGGCATTGATCCATCCAAATTGTTGCTTGTTACAAGAAGAGTTGCAAGTGACGAAACCTCACATATTGATTTTGGGATGGGACCATGTAAATCGTTTTCATTCAAATTTAACACTTGCAAATTTCTTAGATTGGAGATTGAATAAGGAATGGGACCATTCAAATAGTTGTTACTGAGGTCTAGATATTTTAAGTGCGAAAGGTTTGAAATAGAATCCGGGAAGGATCCTCGAATTGAACAATGTGATGCAAGAAGATTGACCAGTGATGATGCATTTGAAACAGAACTTGGGATCGTCCCAACAACATTAGTCAAAGTAATTGAAAGGAATTGAAGTTTAGGCCATGGTTGATCGAATACGTGAAGGAGATTAACAATGAGATCTTTGTTAACACTGACATCCAAGTATTGAAGTTGTGGAAGATAAGGCATTGAACCTTGCAACTGACAATTGTTCAAGTCAAGGACTGAAAGAGATGTGAAAGTAGCAAGCTGAATTGGAATTTGTGAGATCATTGGATTAGAATCCATTCGGAGAAGCGATAGACGTGAGAGATTGTGAAATTCATGAAGTGGAAATGGACCAGAAATGCTACAATCCGAGAATGATAGCTCCCTAAGGTTGGCAAGCAACGATATAGGTTCAGCCCAGTTTGTGCTGAACCTATATCGTTTAGATCAACACCGGTTAAGTTTAGGACCTTGAGATTGGTTAACCCTCTTAACCAACTTATATCAGCTGAAGAAACATAAGTAGTCGGCAAATAAGAAGTAAAAAACTGATATGATAGTTTTAACGTTGAGATGCTAAAAGAGAGTGATGAGAAATCTTCCATCGTAGACGAACACGAGATATGAGGTACTGCAAAGTAGATAGATTCGCAAACTGATTCTTAATGGGACTTGAAAACATCGAATTCGACAGATTAAGGTAAACAAGACTTGTTAGTTTAGAAAAGTGATTGTGGATTTTGGAGTAGTCGAAATTGTTGTAGCTTAAGTCAAGATATTTGAGATGAAAAAGATTCAAGAGGGCAGGAGAAATTGTACCATTAAGTTCAGCGGATGACTCGGATGAAATTGAAATGATATCTGAATAAAGATTACGCATAAACTTTTCCGGTTTTAGGTTCCGCAGATCGACCTTTATTACATGGGAAGTGTCATTAGAGCAATGAACTGCCTTCCAGTTGCAGCAATTTTTTCCTCTCCAAGACGATAAACGACCTGAAGGGTCAGAGAGAAACATTTTAAATCTCTGAAGCGATGTCCTCTCATTGTCATGGCAGCATTTAATTAAGACATGCAATCGAGCAAAGAGCAAAAGAAGAAAAATGGTGATGAATTTCATATTTGTCTAGCTAGCTAGTAGCCAGGATGTTATAATCGGTAATATGTTGTTATTAATTGGGGTTTTGATAATACTTTTTTTTCCATTTCTACAGGAGGTTCTGGGTTTGACCCTGTTGTTTCTGTCTTCTTTTCTTTTAATTAAAATTTTTTAGCTTAAAAAAATATGTATACTAAGGGTGGATTGGGATAGTTGATGAAACGTTAAAACGAAAGTCAGAGTAGAGATACCAAAATGTCCAAGATTATAACATCATTAAGTTATAAACAAGAAATCAATGAACAGTGGACTAATCATTACATAGAAACTCCGTTAATACTTGTTTATTTTGGTTGAATATATGGTTTTACTGACTGAAATTAGTTTGATTGCATTAACACGGTGTCTTGGTTAGTAGTATTTAATTTTAAACATCAAAATAACATAGTAAACGGTAAAAGATAATGAGAATTTAGAAGAATCCGCTATGTTCAACCATAGAACAACTAATAAATTGAATATGTATAATGTATTAACCTTGTTGAGACGAAGTCATGTTAGCGTAAGGACTGAGCAAACTCTAAATATCATTCTGTTGCTTGCCTTGCCGGTTGCCGCATGCTAGTCAGTAGCAATCAAGCTTCTACCGCAGGAACTTTCACTTAACTGTTATATCTTTCATTAGTTTCTTGCAGACGTCTTCATCTTATCAAGGTCCCCTGCGTAACTAGATTAACCCGATAAGGGTTATATTATGTAAAGGATGTAAAAACTATATTATCCTTACAAAATTTGTGACAAAACACCTAGGTGACCAACTTTGTGATACAAAAAATCCAGTCATATTATTTTTAATAAATTAAAACAATTTCATTAAAAGTGGCCCAAAAATCCCAAGTCAAATAATAATGAGCAAATTTAGTTTTTGTGAAAAGCCAAACATACCCTTTTTAGCTTTTCTGCTTCTTCTTCTTCTCTCCTTTCTTTTTTCTTCTTTTTTCCGTCTCCTTCTCCCCACCATCATTATCACCCGCAGCTACAACAGATCTCCACGAACACCAGCAGCAACACCTCCGTCACCTCCACGAACACTTCCGTCTCCTACACAAACACCTCTGTTCTCCTCCACGAACACCTTCGTCTATTTTCTATTGTTTTATTTCCAGATCTATCACCAACAGTAGCTCCGCCACCACCAAACCAGTCGCTATGTCCAAATCCGTCACCAGCAACACCTCTATTTCATCCACGAACACCTCCTTCTCTTTTCTTTTAGTTTTTTGTTTAGATTTATCACCAACAGTAGCTTCGCCACCACCAAACCACCTGTTATGTCCAGATCCGCCACCAATAACACCTCCGTCTCCTCCATTAACACCATCATCACTGCTTCAGCCTCCTTCTTCTATAATCTAAAACCACCAATACCTTCAAATCCGCCACCAACACCTCATCCTCCTTTTATCCCCTACAATCAACACAGTACTTGCAGATCTGACCTCATTCAATCCTCTACAACCACCAACACCACCACCTTCTGATGTATCATCACCAGCAAATGATGATTCATCTTTATCATCGAAATCAATATTTGTGTTGGGGAAATGACAGATTTATGTTGAACCAAAATTGGTTCATCAAATTCTGACAGTTTTGGTTGGTGATAAACAGTAAGTTTATTGATGCAACCAAATTTGGTTTCATCCTATTTTCTACCATGAAACCAAATATTTTAATGATGAAAATTAAGTTTATGATGAAACCAAATTTTGGTTTCACCTGATTTTTGTCTAGTTTATTCGGCCTAACTTGGAAGAAGCCTTGTTTGGTTTCATCATTGAAGTTATGTTGGTGAATGACAATATGTGGATAAATGATGAAACCTAATTAGGTTTCATCGTGTTGTTTTTCATTTTGTTGAATATTGATCTCTATGAAACCAATTTTTGATGGTGAGATACAGATGGATTGTTTTTTGTTGAAACTAGTTTTAGTGAGGAGGTAATGGTAGTGGTGGTTGTGGCAGCAATTGAGGTGGTGCAGTTGACGGTGGTGGTAGGTATCATCTTATTGTGTTTCATTTTTCTTCTTTCTTCCTTCTCCTTTTCTTTTATGATGAAACCAAATTTTGGTTTCACCTGATTTTTTTCCTATTTTATTCGAACTGACTTGGAAGTCGGTGTGTTTGGTTTCATCATTGAAGTTGTGTTGGTGAAATGACTATGTGGAAAAATGAATTAGGTTTCATCGTATTTTTCATTTTTGTTGAATATTTTTCTCTATGAAACCAGTTTTTGATGGTGACACACAGGTGGATATTTTTTTTTTGTTGAAACTAGTTTTAGTTGATGAGGTAATGGTAGTGGTGGTTGTGGTGATGGTGGTTGTGGTGGGGATGGGGGTGGTGCAGTTGATGGTGGTGGCAGGTTTCATCTTATTGTGTTTCATTTTTTTCTTTTTTCTTCTTTCTTCCTTCTCCTTTGTTTTTATAATGTATCTAATTTTGGTGAAACCAATTTTGGTTTCATCATTTTTTCTGTTTGGTTTCATTATTTTTTTCTCATTTTGTTGAATATTGATCAATGAAACTCATTTATTGTGGAGGTGGCGGCTGGTTGGTGGTGGTGGTGGCGGCCAGTGATAATGTTGGTGTTTCTCGGCGGCGGTGGTGGTCGTCGATGGCGGTGGTCTGTGGTGGTGGTCGGTGGTGGTGGTGGTTGGCGGTGGCGGTGGCGGCGACGAAGGTTCTTGGCGGTGGCGGCAGCGGCGGTGGTGGTGGCGCGGTGGTGGTGTTGCTGCTAGTGTTGTTGGTGGTGGGTTGTTTGTTGGTGGTGGGTTGTTTGTTGGTGGTGATAATATAATAAAAGGGAATTAAGAAAGTGCTCATGAAGGGAAATCTAATTAAGAAAATGCCCACGTTTTTTTTGAAAATTAAAAAAATGCCTATGCCGTTTGGTTTTCCGTCTGGCTCCACCATCTTGGTAAAAAACGTTTACTTAGTCAATTTATCACCACATGAGATGAGAAAATGGTGGGTGTAATGACAAATATACCCATTGGCCAGACGAATATAAATTTAATCTTCCACCGTTCATCTCAATTGACGGCTAAAGATCTAAAATATTTGTCTTAATCTTTCACCGTACACGTGTGTTGTTAATTGACGGGTAAAACTAAAACCAGCAGAAGCCAACATGTGTTTAGGGGATAAGAATGAGAACAAAACACGAGTTAGGAGTTTTCATTTGCACTCAGTTTTCTCCGCCTCTCTATCTGTCTCTCTAAGTTTGAAGAAACCAGAAAAACAAGAGTTGAGTGATTGAAATCGATGATTTGTTCTTCGTATTGGTACATAAGGTTTTTTATATCTTTGTTTTTGTAACCGTGACGATGAAGAGCAAAAAAGAGAAGCCAAAGTCCTTAAAGCCGTAAGTTTTTTTTACCTAAACCCTAACTTTGTTTTTTCTGTTCGTTTTATTTGTTTAGATTTCTTTGGTTTTGTTTGAAAATGGAATCAAATCTATCACGGGTGCTGTGAAGATTGATATTTAATGGATTTTTTCTTTTGTTTTTTTGTTTAAAAACAAAATCAGTAATCCCGACAAGAAAAAACAAATATCTGATTTTGATTTTTAAATATTTTGTCCATTTTATATGTAATTAAGGTTTGATTTTGATTTGGGTATCTGATTTAATTAGGGTTTCAGTGTTTTAATTTGTTGATTTTCTTAAGGGATTAGGGTTTCAATTTGAAATTGCAATTCAAATAGTTTGTTCAGTAATTGAAATTTCAATTACTAATTTTGTGGTAATTGGTGTTCTGTTGCAGGGGATATGTTTATTATCCATACAGGAACATTAGTGTGTATGTTCACATGAGTAAGTTGAGAGTGGATTTCCCTCACATAGACAGAGAAGAAATAGATTTGAAGAAGTTTGAGAAAATGGTGCATGTTAGGTTGGGTCTGGAAAAAGAAGAAATAGTTCACTTGTATTACACACCTGATGATCCATGTTCCCTGATTTTATACATCTTCAGCTATCTATAACCAATTCTGAATTTGGAGATGATGACTTCTTGAATGCTGCAATGGAGCTTCCAGTGATAACAAATGATGAGACACCAAAGAAGACTTGGAAGACAAATAAGAAGATTGTTTCAATGGAAAAGACTAAGCCACCTAGAAGATCACCAAGGTTAAATAAAACAGCTTCTGAAGTGCAGAACTTTGATCAACAAGGAGGAGCATCTAGGAAATTATGTTTTGTGGATTTATTGAATGAAGTGCAGAGTATGTCATGTTTGAGTCAAGCCAGTAGAGTTGGAACTAATACAACATAGGGTAGCAGTCAACCATGTGAAGAGAAGATTGATCAACCAAGCCAAAAGAGCTTTAACCATGATTACTGGTTTAATGTAACACAAGGAAGCACTGTGTACAATGATGAGAATCAATCTGAAGATGAGGAAAATGTGCAGCTAGAGAACACTGAATTAGATGAGTGTAACCCAGTTGAAGATCCAGACGCCCCTCTAATATTTGATAGTGATGAAGATGATGATAAGGATTATGCTGATTATTTAAAGACATATAAAGTCCTAGCTCACAATGAGGAATCAAGTAGCAGTGAAGGTATGAAAAGTGGTAAATCTTGAATAGTAGTAGTAATAAATGTTAATTTATGTAAGTATAATAACTCTAAGGTGTACTTTGCAGATGAAGCTGGTATTGGTCTTGAAGATGAATATAAAGATGATGGTGGCCCTGAAGTAGTGATTAATAAAGTTAGTGGAAAACCTGATTGGTACAACAAATACAAACCAGATATCAACAACATTGCTGAGGACGATGATCCAAATTTATTCCCTGAATAAGATGTAATACCACCAGTGAACCCTAGTAAGATGTTGGTAAAGTATACTTTTCATAACAAGAAACATTTTAAAAAGCATCTTAAAAAGTTTTGTGTCATTCATAATTGGCAGTTCAAATGTAAAAAAAGTTGTTCAATGCAAATTAGGGCTTTGTGTAGGTTTAAGGATGAATATGACTGTAAATGGTTTGTTTATGCTAGTAAAGTAAAAAATGAGTCAACTTTTGTTGTTAGAAGTGTTAACTTGGAATACACATGTGTTGGGGATAAGAAAGGTAGGAATAGGAGTGCTGATCCAGAAACTGTAAAAGATGTTGTACTTGAAAGTTTGAAAGAATGTTCTGGGGCTTTCATACCAAAGCCCAAGAATATTCAAGAAAACTTTGCAGGTACTCACAACATAAACATTCCCTATATTTGTGCATGGAAAGATATGAATCTGGTTCTAGAGGAATTTTTCGGAGATTATGAAGAAAGTTATGCTGATGTACCTAAGTTTTGTTCAATGGTGGCCAAAACTAACCCAGTATCTGTTGCCAAGTTTACATATGGAAGAAAAGGTAGGTTCTTTTAATTTCAGTTTTGTATTCTTCTTTATTTTGTATTGGTACTTTTTTTTTGTGAAAGAACTGATGTTGAAACCTGTATGTAGATTTCAAGTTTGAGACTATGACAATATAATTTTATGCATCAATGAAAGCCTTTCAGGAGTCTTGCAGAGGTGTTGTAGGGTTTGATGCATGCCATCTTACTGGCAAGTGGGGTGGTGTCTTAAATGGCTGCAACAACACTTGATGGTGAGAATAGATTAGTGCATCTAGGTATTTGAGTGGCTAGAAGTGAAACCAAAGAAAACTGGTTAATATTCCTCAAAGATTTGGGACCAGGAATCTTAGCTCATCATTCTGGAAAAGTCACTTTCATATCAGATCAGCAGAAAGGTTTATTGGAAGCAGTTGCAGAGGTGTTTCCTGGTATGCCCCATAGATATTGTTGGAGGTAATTATCTTACTTTTAAATTTGTTGTTGTATAATAACTTCTTTATTTACAATGACATATGGAGCTGAAACTAGCACTGCAAGGGGCAAAGCAAAGAAGAAAGGTAAAGCATCATATGTTGGTGAGTCCTCTGCAAGAACATCCTCACATGGAAAACCACCTCCAGTACCAAACACTCAAAGATATGCATCTACAGGGCCTAGTAACACACAAAGTTTCAGTCAAGCTTTTGCTGGTATTGGATATGTGGCTCAGAATATTGCTACTGTTACACAGGATAAGGGAAAGCAGGGAAAGAAAAATGAAAAGAAGAAGTAATGTGTGTGTCTGTTTTGTTTTTTTGTTGGATCTGTGATCCTTTCTTGCAGTGTTTGTCTTTTGTTTCAACTGCTTTTAGGTGTCTGAACTTGTTTATGGATGACAAAACTATATGGATTTGAAATACTTTTTAATATTAATCAAGTTCATTAGTTTAAAGTACTGCAGATTACATTGTAAGCTTTTTGTTAACTTCCTTACATATTTCTTTGACATGAATACTTGAATGCATAACACTTTTCCTTGCAGCAATGACTATGTGATCAGAAACCCATCTGAAAGCTTCACAATCTGTGCAGGTAAGATAAGCTATGTTGAAGTTTTGATTATTCTTACATAATTTCAGTTTCATTTCTGATTTGCAGTGATCTTTGAAGCATTGTAGATTGTGCAGTGGACATTTGTTGTAGGAGTGACCAGCTTCTCCACAAGCACAGCAACAAATCTTAAATGGCAGCTTGATATCAGCACATCTGACTGCATCAATGTCTAAAGAAAACCATTCAAAGTATGTGCAGGTAGGATTTGAGCACTTGAAAAACATTTCACCTTCTGTTTCAGTTGTCTTTGATCTGAGTAATTGCCTTATGCCATTACAAGGTATGTGTTTACACCTAGAATACATCCAAGGAAAAACCTTTGATTCATGGCTTCCTACATCACAGATTGAACATAGATTTGGTTGGTTCTCTTCACTAGCCTTGATGTTGTTGTTTCTACTACTATTACTAGGAGAATGTATCAGACTTTTGCTCATGACTATGTGTGTAGTTGGTTTCTTTTTGATGATTTGGGTGAACTTGGGTCTGATCATTGGTTTTTATACAGGCTGAAAGAGAATATGACCGTTACAAAAGGGGATTAAATCTGGGCCATTCATTGTTTACTACAAAATAGTGACACGTGTCAGCCGACCGTTACTGAAGTTCGCACGTGTAGATAACGTGTTGTCACTCATGAGTCGACTGTGTGTTGAGTCAGAGTTCCAACGCGGGCCGATCCAGCTGATTTAGGGGTTACAATGTCATTTGACATAGCAGATTTAGTGCCACATGTCATGTAACGTCCGTTAGCTGTTTTTTTTTTTGAAAAAACGGGACGGAAAAGGTCAACTCATGGGCATTTTTTTAATTTTCAAAAAGACGTGGGCATTTTCTTAATTAGATTTTCCCTCATGGGAATTTTATTAATTTCCCCATAATAAAATTGAAAGGTGAGGTTCATTTTTGTTTTTGTTGGAGTGATTTAAACTATTAAAAGGGTAATATAGAGAGATTATGTTAAATGAGGTTTTTGTGAACAATTTGTTTTGTTGGAGTTTGGAAAAATTAGGCGCAAGCCCAAAAAAAAAATTTCTCCTTGTCAGGCCCACAATTAATTTTTAGTATCGTGACACCCATAATTATATGAAATTATTAAAAACGTCTGCATGACGGATTATGCATCCGCATGGCGGGTTATGCATCAGGGGTATAATTGGTAGCGCAACTTGGATATAACATATCTAAAAAAACGCGCCTTGGAGTTTTACAAATTTTATATCATTGAAAATCTTTTTAAGAGAGCTATACGCAACGAGTACAAACAACAATATCAAATTTTTGTTTTTCACAAAAAAATCCGGAGGCGATCATCATTAGGCAAAATTTTCGAAAACTTGATACATAACCATTATGCAGCCACCAAAAAAGATGCATAACACATTCTGCAGACGCATAACGAATTATGCAACCATTTTCTCGACTGCATAACAAATTATGCATCTACATAACAAAGTTATGCATCTACAACAAGTTATGTAACGATTTTAGTGCGTACATAAGAAATTGATGCATAATGCAGTATGCATCCATATTTACGGATGCATATCAGGTTATGCATCTATTTTCTCGATGCATAGAAGATTTTGCAACAATTTTCTCGATGCAGTCATATTTTCGGATGCATAACAGGTTATGCATCCATTTTCACGACTGCATAACATGTTATGTAGATATTATTGTAGGTGCATGAAAAGTTATGCAACCTTATTTTTTGTTGGTTTCAATACTAAGAAAAAAGTAGCTGCATAACGTGTTATGCAACTGTTTTCTGGACTGCATAATAGGTTATACATTAACTTTTGTAGATGCATAATAGGTTATGCAACAAATTTTCTAGACTGCATGACAAGTTATACAACTTTCAAATCCATCTCAGTCATAACCTGGAACAAAACCAAGCTCATTCACTACCTTTAGTTATCAAAGAATAGACAACACTTTTCAGCAATAACAATTAGAGACGAAGATTGGTTCTAAAACTGAGATTCTTTCATTTGTTTGAGGATTAAGTAATATAGAGTATGGAAAACATTGTCTAGTAACTGAGACAAAAGTATCCTTCCACAGTTTCTTAAAGAAGATATGCTGCTTACCATTTTGTAGAAGCTTTCAGGGGATAAAAAGATCTTAAAGAATTCAGGAACTCTTCTAGTTACCAATGAAGATGACTTAGAAGTTGGTGTTTTTCTCGTCTTCTTCACCATCTTTGCAGTTGATTACACAAAATCACTATAAAAAACTTTCCACCACCACTTCCCTTTCAAAACAAAGCAAAGAATGGGTTTTCTTTCCTCTGTATATGATAGATACATTTTTGTGTCTAATTTGTCCTCAATGTTTTGTATTGTTAGACTCGATTAAATACTTATTGTGTTATTTTATGTTTTTGTAGATGTTTTTGGAAAAATAAGCTCTTGCGGTGAAATTGGCTCGAAAAGTGGTGTTTTACACCCCAGGATAGAGACTAAAAACACCCCAGAAATGCGCTGGAGGAACAAAAAAAAAATGCTGGAAACACCCCAGAAAAATTACTTAAGGCACCCCAAAGGACATGTGTTATTCGGACTCCAGCAACGACTAAGGGGAGACCACTGGATAAGGGGTGACCTTCTTCACAAATTCAAAAAAATATTTTGGCGGGAAAATATTTTTTTTCACAGGAAGATTTTTCGATCGGATTTTGGAGGAGTTTTTGTGCGATTCAATCGCTGAAACTTCATGGGTAGATGTAATATGTCATAGAAAAGCTGGTATAATTGTTTGTTTTGATCAAATTTGGCTGGATAACTTGGTTTAATCCAAACAGTTAGTTGGAGGATAAACACAAACTTACACGAGTTTAAACATGTACTGCTCGTGATTGGAAGACTTAATCAATATTCTGGAGCGTGAAGAAGGTATAAAAGGAAAGAAACACAGCTGAGAACGCGTGAAAATCATTAAACCGGGAAGAAAATCTTCCCGAAAATATTTTTTATCACCCGAGTAAAGAGAGGATTATCTCGAGTTATGGAGGAGATTTCTTGTGTTGTAGGTGTATAAAAAGGGTCTTGAGGTATCATAGAAGGGGTGTCGATAGTCTTGGGGGGTGAGGAGACCCAGAGAAGAAGAAATTCGAGTTGTCCCAAACTCAGTTTCTGCTGCTGCTGATGATGATGAACATGAAGAACACGAAGAACGGACCATCCAAGACCGTGGTTTTCCAATAGTAATAATGACTCACAGCCATGGGTCGTACATCGGAGGCAGACTTATTTGCCAGCGTTTGCGACACAGAGCCGTGGGTCTTAGAGCAAAAGTGTCTTGGTTATTTTCTAAGACCTTGATGCTCTAAGACCCAACAGCGTTTGCGAGAGGTATGAGAAAATAGCACTGATGCTCTAAGACCCACGGCTCTGCGTCGCAAATGCTGGCAAATAAGTCTGCCTCTAATGTACGACCCACGGCTGTGAGTCCTTGTTATTGTTGGAAAACGACGGTCTTGGATGGTCCGTTCTTCGTGTTCTTCATGTTCATCAGCAGCAGCAGCATCAGAAACCGAGTTTGGGAAAACTCGAATTTCTTCTTCTCTGGCTCTCCTCAGCCCCCCAGACTATCGACACCCCTTCTATGATACCTCAAGACCCTTTTTATACACCTACAACACAAGAAATCTCCTCCATAACTCGAGATAATCCTCTCTTTACTCGGGTGATAAAAAATATTTTCGGGAAGATCTTCTTCCCTGTTTTATGATTTTCACGCGTTCTCAGATGTGTTTCTTTCCTTTTATACCTTCTTCACGCTCCAGAATATTGATTAAGTCTTCTAGTCACGAGCAGTACACGTTTAAACTCGTGTAAGTTTGTGTTTATCCTCCAACTCACTGTTTGGATTAAACCAAGTTATCCAGCCAAATTTGATCGAAACAAACACCCATACCAGCTTTTCTATGACATATCACATCTACCCATGAAGTTTCAACAATTGAATCGCACAAAAACTCCTCAAAAATCCGATCGAAAAATCTGCTTGTGAAAAAAAATATTTTGCCGCCAAAATATTTTTTTATATTTGTGAAGAAGGTAACCCATTATCCAGCGGTCGCCCCTTAGCCGTTGCTGGAGTCCGAATAACACATGTCCTTTGGGGTGCCTTAAGTAATTTTTCTGGGGTGTTTCCAGCTTTTTATTTGGTTTCCTCCGGCGCATTTCTGGGGTGTTTTTAGTCTCTATCCTAGGGTGTAAAACACCACTTTTCGAGCCAATTTCGCCGCAAGAGCTTATTTTTCCAAAAACATCTACGAAAACATAAAATAACACAATAAGTATTTAATCGAGTCTAACAATACAGAACATTGAGGAAAAATTAGACACAAAAATGTGTCTATCAAATACCCCCAAACTTATTATTTGCTAATCCTCGAGCAAAACTAATAAAAAATAAAACCGAGTTAATCTCGGGAGGGTTTACCAGAGGTGTACCCACAAAACCATTACTTCTAATTGGTCACAAGTATCCAAAGAGCTATGAGGACATACATATTCTCAACCTATCTCCAAGTAACTAGAATGCCAGAGAAATTAAAGGTGTCAGCTCTAAAGCTGAATGAAGAAAAGGGGAGACCCATCCGCAACACTGCTAGATAAAGAGATATCCGCTACACAGCTAGATAAACATTGTAAGATGCGTCCGCTGCTTTACATGTGGATAATATTAGGCGAGAGATAAAGATGAGAGGGACATCTGCTACACAGCTGGACTAATTACGTGTGATGAGTTAAACCAGTGCTAGAAAGATCTTGTGCCAGATTGAAAGCAGACTAACAAAGCAACCAAATGTATCTTTCTCCGACTCTCTCATAGTGCTCAGTAGAAACAACGTCTTCTTCGGTCTTCAACTGTTGATGATAAACTATCGAACCTTGAAAATTAACTCTTCTCTTCGATTTCTTCCTTGACTTATAAATTTCTACTTCCCTTTGGCCTTATTGAACAAAACGTAACGATGATTATTTTCATTTTTTTATTTTTTTTTTCATTTTTTTTTTTTTGAAACAAAAATTACAAGACAACAATTTACATGGCCATGAGAAAAGGACTTTCAAAACTTGGATCTTCGCAACTTGTGATGTCTTGGTATCATGGATTCTAACAACTTATATCATTTGCTCTTATAACTTCAACTTTGATTTTTGAATTATTCTTTTCTATTGTTACTTCTAAACCTAAAACGTCTTCAACTTTCTTCATAGATTTTGATGTCGCTCCGCTTGTTGATGATGATAAGTTTCTATTGAGAGAGAGTCGCAATCCAGTAACTAAGACTACATTATGAGGTTGCTTTGTCTTTCTGGCATTTCCTGACCTACTTGCATTTCCATCATGTATGGTTAGGTCCATCACGGTTACCCTCTAAAAGGAACAAGTTCTCTCCTGAATTTCAAGGATCTCAATGTCTTTTTCTCTAATGTGTCAAAAGATTGTTATCCCTAGCATTCCAATTTCTATCTTTTCGGTGAGAAAGAGTATGTAAACTTAGCTAACCGGATACCATGTGACGCTAGAAGTTTCAAAAGTGCAACTAAAAAGTTCTTCCCCACCCCCAAACTTAAATCTAACATTGTCCTTGATGTTCTAAAGATAAAATTAAAAGCATGAACAAGGAGAAACTGTTACCACTTGAAGAAAAAGAGTTAAGGAAAGATATTACCATGTTGCATGAGCATGGGTTACCTCCCAAGAAGTGATAAGTTTAAAGTCTTCAACCATACTTAGGAAAGGATTAGTCAACTCGAACCGTATAACAGTAGCCGGAATAACTGTGGGTCTTCAAAACCAAATAGAGCTGACCAAAGGAAACTGTAGTAAACCAAGAAAATGAACAAGACTAGCATGCCCTTACCTAGTTTCCTGATTAAGACAACTACATCTAATTGTGGTTCAGGTTCAGGTTCAGGTTCTATAAAAGGGTCTAAATATATTTCTTTAGGCTGCAATTCCTCAAAAGTGAGATCCGAATTATTAGGTCCTAGAGTCTGTAAAAACTCAAATAAAAATTTAGAAGCACATAATGATAACCTAAATAATTAAGGATCCTCTAAGTCAATCAGGTTTGACTTACAAAATTGACCACAGTGAGGATAATAGTCATTCTTAAGAAAATGTGTTGATTCTAATTGCCTAAAGCATTTAGGTTTAGTCTCACAACTAAATATTCGACACATTTGAAATATAAACGTTCCCACATTTGGAAGAAAACTATTTGGTGGTAAAACAAAGTAAATAAGGGTATCATAGCCTAGGTAAACCACATCAACCAGAGGATGGGTTTCTAATGACTGGACATTATTAGGTTCGGGAAAACGTGTATGGAGATAATCTTGTACAAATGTCAAGCCCTACACGAGGGAACTTTCTAAGAGTTAAAGGTAAAGCACAGGGAGAATGATAATCACCCCCAAACTTAGAGTTTTGGGTGTCTCTAGGTAGACTAACTACAATTTCCCTAATTTCTAGATCATCGGAATCCTGAAAATGGTCAATTGCTTCTGTTAGGTTATACTCAGGTGATGCATCCTCACTCATATTTAAAATCTCTACGAGTTCATCTTCTTCGTCTAAGACTATTGTTTCTAAATCGCTAGACTCTAAAATATTATTCTCAGAATAAACTCGTTCCTCTAAATCATTATCGGCTTTGTAAACAGGAAATACTACATCGTCTAAAACGAGGGTATCTCTAGTCAAATCCTCGTCCTTTTGAATAGGTGAATAATTATTAAAATTATTTGGATTTGAAATAGAAATAATATTATCATTGTAAAGCTCAATTGGAGTATCCATTTCCTGATCACTATTCTTACATAAGTATGATTCTCCATCAACACTATCCTCATCATAATAACATGAAAAAGATAGAACCTCATCAAAACAAGTAGTTCTACCAATTATAACCTTGTTATCTTGATTATGTAAATAACTATATTCATTCTCAAGGGTATTATTGGATACACTATATTGGCAATTTAAGTAATTTCGAGCAATTATTTCGTTCGTCTCAGCTATCCGCTTGAGTTGGTCTTCTAAAGAAGGTTCACTCATTATTGTAGTTCTTTCGTATATAATTATACTATTCATCTCAGCTAACTTACGCGTCGACTCAGCTAACTTCTCGAGGGACTCTTCTAGAGGAGGAATAGGAACAGAGGGATCATAAAAAAGACTACTTTTCAATAGTTTGATTGTATCCTCTGGAGACGAAGAACTAGTACTACAATATTCTTGCTCGTAAGACTGATGCATGTGTGGATAGTAATTGGGCTCACCAGGGTATGACCCATATCCTTCCAAAGGATGGCGTTCCCAACCACAATTCCCAACATTGTCATAGAAAGGATGATGTCCATATTCAAATTCAGGTCGATAATCATTGTATTGGCTTCTATCATACCAGTTCGACATTCTTAATTGCAAGGGAATTCTACACAATCACAAACAAGGCTGACTCGACCAAATCAAACCTATAAAATCTAGCAAACAACAAGCATGATGGCTCCACTTAGATTGTTTCTAGACCGGCTTCTAATATTTCGAAAAGGAATTCGTTACAATCTGAGCAAACCTTTCTGGAATCAATCCGAGTTTAAGTAAGTTGAATTGAGACGAGGGAAGCTGCGAGGAGATTTGATACCCAAGGTCTCACCGGTATTATAAGGCGGCGCAGTCACGCATTCAACTCGCAGAAACCATCATGAACTTCAAAGTATGCTCAAAAAAAGTAACCAATATTTTTCGAACGACTTTCCTATTAAGCTCGTTACCCTATAGGTCTCGTTCTAGTCAATATTTTAAGCTTAGGTTCGCGTTTCGTTTCGTTTTCCTAAAGCGGGAAAGAAGGAAACGGTGATGAAATCCGATTCCTTATCTTAATTTGGCCAGGCCTTGCCCTTTACTAGGAAATTAAAACAACCGTATTCAAATCCTTAGCATATATTCACCTTAAGGCATACAATAAACCCACTGACAGGGGATTCACGGGTGTTTCGAAAGCTTACCTCCCGTACCAGACGGGCGCAGAACCGCTGAAGTCGACTCGGGCCACGACTCCTATGTCATGTGCGAACCCGAGGGGCCGAGACGATATTGTAATCGTCGTCCTTCCCTGCAAACAGTTTTATATTTAATGTACCCTTTCTTAGGGTTTAAAAAAAATAATTGTCCAAGTCCAAAGTCCAAATAAAGTGCAAAAGAAAAGAAATAAAAAAAATAATTACAAAAAATGGAAGGTCTCTGAAAAAAAATTCTCTTTTTTTTTTTTTAATTTTTCTTTTGCTCTTTTTTCTTTTTTGCTTTGTCTTTTTCCTTCTCTTTTGCTTTTGCTTAAGCTTTGATTCCAAGTTTTTGGTATCCAACTTCAAACCTGTAATACAAAGACACACTCAAAGAAACGTAAAAAAAACAAATGAAATAAAAAAAAAAACCTAAAAGTTCTACCTAAGCACAAATCCGCGTCGGCGGCGCCAAAATGATAATATTTTTGATTGTTGTTGAAGTAATGAGGTTCAAACTCTCGGACTTGTGAAGAATAAATTTAAAGATTTGATAAAATTATATACAAAAATATTAACAAAGTGGGCGAGAGGTATGAGAAAATAACCAAGACACTGATTCCACTATTACACATGAATTAATGATGGTTAATAATCCAAAACTCTAATTATCTTTTAAGTCCTTTATATCTTAACTCACTAATAATCAAGCAAATTCTCAAACATCAATTGTATCCCTTAAGCATAGACTATCTAAACAAAGCATAACCTATCTAATTGAATCACAACTGATTAGGAAAATTACGCAAAAAATTTAAAACTCTGCAAAAGCAGTGATTGAGTGAGTTATAATTAAATATTAGAGAAAATAAAATAGTTACCAATTATTCATGCGTAAATAGCTTCCTCATTGCCTTGGTTGTGAGAGAATCAGCCGCTCATCATGTTGGAAACACGCTCAAAAATCATTATTATTGCTCAAAGGGTGTTTACAAATGATGAAAATGGAGAAATAATTAAAAACCGGGTTTTGTAACAATTATATTTGTTACAAACCAATAAAAAACAACGATACAGAGGATTGTCACTGTTACTGTTGCTCTAACACCCACGGCTCTGTGTCGCAAATGCTGGAAAATAAGTCTTCCTCTGATGTACGATCCACGACTGTGAGTCGTTGTTACTGTTGGAAAACGACGGTCTTGGATGGTCCGTTCTTCGTGTTTTTCATGTTCATCATCATCAGCAGCAGCAGAAACCGAGTTTGGGAAAACTTGAATTTCTTCTTCTCTGGCTCTCCTCAGCCCCCCAGACTATCGACACCCCTTCTATGATACCTCAAGACCCTTTTTATACACCTACAACACAAGAAATCTCCTCCATAACTCGAGATAATCCTCTCTTTACTCGGGTGACAAAAAATATTTTCGGGAAGATTTTCTTCCCTGTTTAATAATTTTCACGCGTTCTCAGCTGTGTTTCTTTCCTTTTATACCTTCTTCACGCTCCAGAATATTGGTTAAGTCTTCCAATCACGAGCAGTACACGTTTAAACTCGTGTAAGTTTGTGTTTATCCTCCAACTCACTGTTTGGATTAAACCAAGTTATTCAGCCAAATTTGAACGAAACAAACACCCATACCAGCTTTTCTATGACATATCACATCTACCCATGAAGTTTCAGCGATTGAATCGCACAAAAACTCCTCCAAAATCCGATCGAAAAATCTGCCTGTGATAAAAAATATTTTCCCGCCAAAATATTTTTTTGAATTTGTGAAGAAGGTCACCCCTTATCCAGTGGTCTCCCCTTAGCCGTTGTTGGAGTCCGAATAACACATGTCCTTTGGGGTGCCTTAAGTAATTTTTCTGGGGTGTTTCCAGCATTTTTTCTGGGTTCCTCCGGCGAATTCTGGGGTGTTTTTAGTCTCTATCCTGGGGGTGTAAAACACCACTTTCGATCCAATTTCGCCGTAAGAGCTTATTTTTCCAAAAACATCTACAAAAACATAAAATAACACAATAAGTATTTAATCGAGTCTAACAATACAGAACATTGAGGATAAATTAGACACAAAAATGTGTCTATCAGTGTACTCCCCCTTTTGCTTGGTGTGGAGAAAATAAAACCCAACACCAAAAAAACCATTTCAGTTCAACATTTCTTCTTCTCGATCAATCCAGCACATAATCATCTCAATCAATCACTACCACCATCAAACCTTATCTGGAATCCAGATTCGTTCCTTTAACAACAACAACTGCTTCAAACCCTAATTTCCTTCTTTATCCCATATTCCTTCTTGAATCTTCAAAAAATCAACAGAACCCATCACAAATTGAACCATCAACTACTCTCTGTTAATTCAATTTTATCAAATCTCCAATTAAATTGCAGCGCCAATCTCCACTAAGTCTCTTCTTCATCTTAAATTGACAATTAACGATATTATCTTCATCTGCATCTTTCAAATCAACACCCATACCATCAAATCAACCCCTTTTTCTCTCAATTCAGATTCAACAGCAGCAACAACTGCTTTTCTTCCTTCTTCCTTTCTCAGATTCAAACAAAACCCTTTAATTCTCCATCACTTCTTCTTAATTCGTCAGCAGAACTCATCGATTTGTTTATAATGAATTGATTTTTATCGAGAGGAAAAATCGAGAGGAAAAATCGAGAAGAGGAAGAAGAAGAAGAGACACAAAGAGAGATACCGAGAAGAGGAGATTGAGATATTGAACTGTTAAAAAACGGAAACAAAATTCTAAAAATTCTAGGTTTAGGAATAATTTTGAAGGAAGAAATGGGTGCACGCCTGAACTTTTTTGTCGGTGGGTTTCACAGTGTCCAAAATTTGGAAAATGGGTGTGGCTGTAGTTTTCACTTGGAGTTTTTGTGCATGGATAGTGACACCTTTGGGGTTATGACTCGCGGCCCGTCATCTTTACCCTAATACGTACTTAAACCTAAAAACTAATTATCTAAAAACTTATTATCTTTAAATAAGTTTCGCAATTTAAATAAAAAAACTTACTCCTTACACTTCCAGAAAGTTACTTTTTATCTCTCTGATCTGAAACCACTTTGCGGATGATCATCTGGGATTGAAGAAGTTATTTGGGATTATTATTCCGAAGAAATGCATATAAAGCAGATTATTATCCAAGGGTTTAAGAGTTACAGAGAGCAGATTGAAAGTGAAGAGTTCATCCCTAAAGTTAATTGCATTGTTGGTGCTAATGGATCCGGCAAAACTAACTTCTTTCATGCGATTGATTTGTACTGAGGTTTGATAATTGTGAACACATAAATCACGAAGCTATCCACGTGTTCACAAACAATATTCGCATACATCCTAATTCTAGAATTGTACGTCGTACGCGTAACGGGATGATTATATTGATTCATCGACTCGAAGCCTTCGGGCTTGTCATTGTCTAGTCGAATATTATCATAAATAATGTTCGTATAAAGAAATAAATCAAGAATCAAGTATAAATATAAAGCATATGAAGTTTAACGCTGAATGTAAGGTGCTGAAATGTAAATGAGACAGATTTACGTGGTTCGGCACTAAGGCCTACATCCACGGGGTTTGGTGTTTCACTATGTACTGAATGGTTACAAGGATAGTCGAATGAATTTAGGATATACATAGGTCTGCGGAAGTAGGGGGATTACTTACTCTTCCTATTTCTCTCTCCTATCTTCTCCTCTAATTGCTCTCCAAAATGGTCTGCCCCTACTCTCTTAGTGGAGAGGGGTATTTATAGGGATGGAACGTGGGTCCCATCTCTGAGGTGCCGTTGTAATCTTATCTTCTTGTGCTTTGTGCCTACCACGCAGAGGTATTCGGCGTATGTCGCGGCCTGAGATTGAATACGAAGGGTTATCTTCGCTTCTTCCACGAGCTGATTGACACGTGTATATATCTTAATTTGGTATTTAATGCGGTTAGATGGATGTCTGCTCGTGTCAGACAAGTGTCTCTTTGTCTGGTCACATCTGTGTCAGCCAAACTTCCTCTCGGCCGTTGATCTGGGATCTTCCTCGGGATTGGGTGTGTTAACACGCAAGGGGTATTATCTGGTGCTCCTCTGATCCATCATACCTATGTGGTCCTCTATCCCTGACTGTCAGATCTGCTGACCGATGGCATCTTCTGATGAGATGCTTGCTATCATGTTTTGATGTCTCGCTTCGCATGCCTTCCACGTGTCTCTTTATGTACACGTGGTGGATGATGAAAGGTGTACATACAATTTGCCCCTCTTCTTCTAACTTGGCCATATTTTGCAATTTTGAAGAAGAAAGGTAGTCCTACACGTTTCCCACTTTGAATTAACTTTCCCCGTAACTGCTCCTTGGTACGAGGAGCAGTTATTGTCTTCTCTAGCTTCATAAATAGGAAAGAGAATGTGAAAAAAAAAACTTTTATCATTTTCTTGTCAGTGTTCATTCTCTTCTTGTTTTCTTTTTCTTGTTCTTTAGTCATTTATTATCACCGTTCTTGTGAGGAAGATAACATCATTCAATTTTCTGTTTCTTTCTTCTATTTCTTTCGTTCTTGATTGTTGCTGCCCCTGAAGCTGTTGATATCTCCGATCCCCCTTTCTTCGACTGCGGTTGGTGCTTGTCGTCCTCTTCTATACAGGTATGGGGTTATTCATCAGTTGTTCAACATTGATTTATTTGTGTATCTACCTGTTTGTCTCCTACTGCTGTGTTCTTGGTTTGGCGATGAAGATCATACATGTTTGTCTCCTGCTGCTGGGAATTATCTTCGTTCACTGAAGGAATGTTACCTGCGAAGCAAGGGAGAGACTATGATGACCTGCTATGTTCCAAATCCTGCTGAGAGAGAGTGGTACACTCCTCAGAATTTTAACAGTTCTTTTGGGGATTATGTCAAAAAAAGAAATCGTAAGCCGTGGAGTGTTAGTCTTCGTAATATTGCTACTCCCCGTGGTGAAATTCGTCTTTTGAGTGAGGTGAGTGATGCTAAGCTGAAGTATGTTCCTGGTACTGAGGGATCTGCTAAACGGAAACTCTTTCATGCTCGTGAAAGGATTAAGCGTGACCATGATTATGAATGGCATGCTACTGTTATTGAGGTAGTTGGTCCTTGGGCTTACGGATGGATTCCGGGTCCACGTGGTTGGCGTCCTTCTGAGAATAGCAAGCCTCGTGAAACTCCTCCTGCTTATTATGGAGATTTCTGTCCTTGGCGTCCGAATTTCGCGGGCATGAATTTTCCTTATGCTCTTGATGTCGTTGATGGAGATGAGGAGGATGGTTCTGGTGCTATCCATCCATCAAAGAGTGCTGCTGCTGCCAAGGTATAGTTTCTTCTTATATTCTCTATCTTTTTGCCCCTTTTTCCTTACTTGAAATAATCTTAATTTTTGAAGTGAGGGAAAAAATGAGCCTTTGTGGGATGTATACTGGTTTGTAGGTGTCGAAGAAGAAGAAACTTGGACCCAAACAATCTTCTACTGCGGTTATAGGTGAGGCTGAGGGTTATGAGGAGGTTACGAGTCCCGTAACCAAGGGTATGGTGAGGATGAAGAAATGTCCAATGGAGAAGAGCGTACCGACACTTCTCACCCTGATGACGAAGGTGGTAATGGTGAAGAAGAAGTTTCCGCGGGTGGTGATGGTGAGGCTGAAGTTGCCGCGGGTGATGATGGTGAAGAAGAAGTTGCCGCGGGTGGTGATGGTGAAGAAGATGTTGCCGCGGGTGGTGATAGTGAAGAAGATGTTTCCGCGGGTGGTGATGGTGAGGCTGAGGATAATATTACCGTTGGTGGTACTGGAGGGAGTGGATCTGCCCCTGTTGGCGATGACGTTGTTGGTGTGGGTACTCTGTCCGTAATTTCCCCATAATTTTCTTTTAGTAGGATATATTTCGCGGGGGAATCCTTTGATGTGACTGCTTCCATGGGTCTTGCCGAAGACTTCACATTGCTTTCCCCAAATGATGATTGGGATGTGCTTGGGGATCTTGGCAAAGAAGGTACCACTTATCAGCAAGCTGAGAACGCAGGTGGTCATGCTAAGGGTGGTAATGTCGAGACTTGCGCGGGTGAGGAGATAACCGCCAAGGGGAAGTCTACGGTTGAGTCTCCTTCCGAGGATTTCCCTTACTCGCTAATGCCTGAAGGTGAAGATGTCATTTTGGCTTGGTTGAGGAAGAAGAACCTGATGTTCGTCCCTAACCCTGCCCCTGTGGTATCTGGTGAGAAGAATTCTGACGCTTATACTCGTCGAATGATGCAATTGTCTTCTGAAGCCCGCGTTGCTGAGATGTGGGAGAAGAATCTTATATCTTCGGAAGCTAACCTAGTGGTTGACCCTCCCTCCTCTGTTGCTGATATGATGGCCATAGCTGATGGGTACCAGTACGGTTTTCCCCAGCAGCGTGTTTTAGAGGTAAATCCTTGTATTGTTCTTATGATATCCGCGCATTGTGTTCTTCGTGATATCTGATCCCTTTGGTATAATAATGTTTGTTGTTTGTGACGTAGATGATGAGGAGCGAACATTATAACCATGTTATATACCAATTCTTCAAAGCAAAGTCTTTAAATTTGGAGGCCAAGCTTCTTAATAGAGAAGAGGAATTGTCTGCGGCTGAAGTGGAAATAAATGAACTGAGGGGCCGTCTGAAGGAAAAAGAATAGCTGGGTAACGCTGAGGAGAGTCTTCGTTCAGAACTTGCTATAGTCCACAATGAATTGGATCAGACTCGTAGAAGTGTCTCGTCCTTCACAGGTTCGTATTTTATGGATTTTTCACTCCTTGTGATTCCCTATCTGTATTTTGGTGTTCTGTCTGAGTCCCCCACCCTATCTTCAGTGGGTGGAGTCCCCGAGTTGATATGGCTTCGGAAAGAAAGGGAACGACAGAAATCCCGTATTGCAGAGTTGGTGGGTAAGTTGAAGAGCGAAGCCGTAAAGTGGAATGCTCGTGCTGATGAGCACAACGCCTTAACAGCTGAGTGGCGTGAAAAGCGAACACTGATGGTTGATATGCAAAATAAGTACAATCATGACCGTTGTTTGTTTAATGGTACGCTGCTATGGACGCGTGACAACCTGCGTGATGCTCGAGAACATGCTTCGGACTTAGAGGCTAGAGTGCGCTTTTTGGAAGGAGAGTTACAACAGGCTCGTTCTTTCTTAGGCCCCGGGGTTAGGGATAGTATGTGCGTCTTTCCGAGGAAAGATATAATGCTAGGGCCGAGGTTGGTGCTCTTAGTAAAGCCCTAGCAGCGTCTCGAGCTGATGTTGCTCGCCAAGTGGAGTCTGAAAGAGATCTTGAAGTGAATGTGTATCGACTCCATAAAAGGATGGGGGAGATGAATGACGAAGTCAACCATCTTCGTCACTTGGATTCAATGAAGCAGGTAGACTTAGACGCGAGTCAATTTGCTCTTACGAACCTTCAAACGGATTATAAGAAACTATCCACGAATATGACTTTCTTGATGAGGCTCGGGACGCAGTTGTCAATGAGTATGAAGAGGCTTCGGCTAATGTCGAAGGTATAACCTCGTTTTATCGAGTGTGATTCTGTTATTTCTTCGTTTTAACCCCTTGGTATTTCTTGTTTTCAGCACTCGAGGGACAGCTTCACGCAGCAAATGATGAGCTTAAAAACTCAATCTGCCTTAGTGCAGCAGGAAGGACAAGCCAACTATTTCAAAGGGTTGGCCGCGTCTCGTGAGGAAGCAGCGGAGATTGCCTCCAAAGAGGCGGAACGCCTATCTGCATTGCTGTCTCAGGCCAACCAGCGGACCGCTGTTATCACTTATAAAGCTCGATGTCAGTTGGCTGAAGAGACCAACAAAGTCCTAGATAAGATTGAACTTGATCTTAAAGTCGAACATGGTCTTGTCAAGAATTATCCGCGTCGTCCCCTTCCCGCGCCCTTGCCTGGTTCTTCTGGGCCCTCTTCAGGTGGTAGCGTACCTTCATCTCGCAGAGACAACCCTGTTGATGGAGCTGTATCGTCCAAGTAGATTTCTTTTATTAGTCATAGAAAGTTGATCCTTGTTGATTATATAATTTCGGATCATTTTTTGATGTGTTTCCTGCTTTATCTTATTTGCTGAATCTTGTAATCAACTCTTTATGAAATGGATCATCCTTTTGGCATACCTGCGTTATCAATTCATCTTTTTATTTTAAGTATTGTGAAGTGTTAAACTAGAAATAACTTGTTTGTAAAAAGTTGAGAGTGTTTGGGTGCGACACCGAAGGTAAATACCTTCGTGATCGTCTTGAGACCTGTCACCCCCTGGCGAATCCTGGGCCAGAGGATTCCCAAACGGTGGGGGCCGAGGCAGCGTTCTAGGATATGGAATGCTTATTTGAAAATATTTACATGCACCCATTCCGTCGACCCGCTGCCTTAAAATTGGTTGGGTATCTCTTTCTGCTGGGTGCCTTCCCCCTGGTCTTACACTCATAGACACTGATAGGGGAGCCCTGAGAGATTGTAGATTAACTACTTTCCCCAATATTGTTAATTTATATGTAATGTACATGCGTTCATCCAGCGGGCCTTTTGACCATTTCGTTTGCTTGAAGATTTCCCAAAAAGTTTGTTTGATTGATAGGTTGAGGCCTGCTACTCCTCGTCCAGAGATAGAAACATGTAAAGCGGTTACGCTGCCTTCTTCTTCTGGTATTCTTCACGCAGATGCAAAGCTGCGCTGCTCCTATGGGTAGTACGGTTTGAGCCATTTAGCATTCCAAGGGTGCCGGAGGACCTCGCCTTTCAGATTGCGAAGATAGTAGGAACCGTTTCCCGCAATGTCGTGTATTATAAAAGGTCCTCCCCATGTAGGTGCTAACTTTCCCCATTTCTTCTCTCGTTGATACTGCGGGATTGTTCTTAGCACATACTGCCCTTCTACAAAATTTCGAAGCTTAACCTTTTTGTTGTACTCTCTCGCTAGTCTCCGTTGATAATTTTCCATCTTTTGCAATGCTGCTTCCCTCCTTCCTTCCAGGTCGTCCAGTCTCTCTAACATCATGTCTGTTGTGAGATTTTTCTCCCATGCTTCGGTCTTTGTGGTTGGCATGAGGATCTCTGTTGGGATGACTGCTTCAGCTCCATAAGTGAGGAGAAATGGGGACTCCCCAGTGGCAGATCTTCGTGTTGTCCTGTATGCCCATAATACATTGTGTAGCTGTTCACACCATCGCCCCTTGTGTTCGTCTAATTGCTTTTTGAGGATAAGGGCGAGGGTCTTGTTAGTAGCTTCCGCTTGTCCGTTGCTTTGAGGGTATATGGGGGTGGACTTGTTTTTCCTTATTTTGAAAGTGTCGAAGAGCATGTCTATGTTTTTCCCCTGTAATTGTTTACCATTATCGGACACGATTTCCGCTGGTATGCCGAACCTGCAAATAATGTTTTGGAATATGAAAGTAAACACGTCCACGTCTCTGATCCTGGCTAAGGCTTTGGCTTCCACCCATTTACTGAAGTAGTCCGTGGCTACTATCAAAAATCGTCTTTTCCCTGATCCTTCGATGAAAGGCCCAACGATATCTATGCCCCATTTTGCAATGGCCACGGACTATCCACAGAATTCAACGTTGTTGCTGGTGCGTGTATCTTTTTGGCGAAACGCTGACATTCTTCACATCGTCGGGACATTCTTGCAGCATCTTGTATCATTGTGGGCCAGTAATATCCTTGCATTTTTGCTTTGTCGGCTAGTGATCTCATGCCGCTATGATTCCCCGTCACCATAATGGATGTCGTTTAGAATTCGATGCCCCTCTTTCCTGGATAAGCAACGTAGTAACGGTCCGAGGAAAGATTTCTTGTACAGGATCCCATCCCGAAGATCATATCTTCCTACTTTGGAGAGTATTTTCCTGGTTTGTTTGTGATCCGCGGGTAAGGTTCCATCCTTGAGAAACGCATGGATCATCATTCTCCAATCATCTTCGTTGTTGAAATCTTCGTCTTGATTTGCTCTTGACAGGATATCTTCTTCGTCAAAATCGTCACGGATGTCTTCTCCCACCTGATCTTCGATATTTTCTTCCACTGTATCTTGATTTGTAGCAAAGGAAAATTGTGATGCAATCGAAGGCTCGTATACCCTTGTTATTTTGATAGCTTCGATACTCTTGTCCTTCAGCATGGATGATATATATGCTAGGGCATCCGCGTGCCTGAGATCCCTTCTGCATAAGTGCCGGAACTTGATGTTCGGAATTTGTGATGCCAATGTTTGGACCAAGGCCATGTAAGCTGAGAGGGTGTCGTCGTACACATTGTATTCGAGCCCTATTTGTCGTATGACAAGCTGCGAATCACTTGTCAGTCTTACATCAGTTACCCCCATCTCTATTATTAAGCGGAGGGCATGTACGACTGCCTCGTATTCGACGATGTTGTTAGTATGCTCTTTGAATTCTAACCTGAGTGCCTGTACGATCCTTTCTCCAGTTGGGGTGGTGATGACAATGCCTATTCCTGCCCCTTCCTTATTTTTGGAACCATCAACGAAGACTTCCCATTGTCTTTGACTCGCGGGTTCGAGGACATCAACTGGATCCTTGCTTTCCTCGTCGGCTTCTGGTATTCCCCTAATCTCTTCATCGTTGTCCAGGGGGAGGTCTGCTAAGAAATCCGCCAAAACTTGGGATTTTTGGGAATGTTGAATTTCATGAATGATGTTGAATTGGTCCAGGTGGGTGTTCCACTTGGCTATTCTACCTACTTTTCCCGCTTTTGAGGACTGCTTCCAGTGGTGCTTTGCATGGGACGCGGATGAAGTGAGTTAGGAAATAGGTTCTCAGCTTTTGAGTAGCCCATACCAATGCCAGGATGAGTTGTTCGATCTTTGTAATTCCTTTCCGCAGAATTGAGGGTCTTACTGACATAATAGATAGGTGTTCTATCTTCGTATTGGTTTTGACCAACACTGCGCTAACTGCGTCTTCTGTCGCTGCTATGTACAATGCCAAAACCTCATCAGGATCAGGCTTCTGCAGGATTGGAATTGAAGCCAGGTGTTCCTTGATTCTTTGGAAGGCTTCTTCGCATTCTGCGGTCCATTCAAACTTACTCCCTTTTTTGAGAATATTGAAAAAATGTTTGCATTTGTCCGAGGATCGGGCAATAAATCTGCCCAAGGCTGCTAAGGACCCATTGAGCTTTTGCACTTCTTTTAAATTCTTCGGAGATGGCATTTCCACTATGGCCTGAATCTTCGCGGGTCTACCTCAACCTCACCCCTTTTGTTACCAGATATCCGAGGAATTTCCCTGAGGTGACACCGAAAGTGCATTTTTCTGGATTTACTTTCATGTGATGTTTCCTCATTGCTTCGAAAATATCTCTCAGGTCCTGGTGGTGATCTTTGCGCAGCCTACTTTTGACGAGCATGTCATCAACGTAGACTTCTAGGGTACTACCAATCCATGGCCTGAAGATTGCATCGACCATTCTTTGGTACGTTGCCCCTGCGTTTCGAAGTCCAAAGGGCATTCTAGTGTAGCAATAAAGGCCATGCGGGGTGTAGAATGTGTGTGTAGTTGATCTTCTTCTGCCAGGGCTACTTGGTTGTAACCAGAATATCCGTCCATGAATGACAGCTCTTCGTATCCTTCCACTGCTTCAACCAGTTGATCTATGCTCGGCAGGGGATAGCTGTCCTTTGGACATGCCTTGTTGAGGTTAGTAAAGTCGATGCATATCCTAACCCCTCCATTTTTCTTAGGAACGACAACCATGTTGGAGATCCATGTAGGGTATTTGACTTCCTTGATGAAGCCTGCTTCTAGTAGTTTCCGAAGTTCTTTTTCCACTGCCTTACGATACTCCGGTGCAACTTTTCTTATTTTCTGCCTGAAAGGTGGCGTGCCTGGTTTGATGGGCAGCTCGTGTTGGATTATTTTCGGATCAATCCCCGGCATATATCCTAACTTCCAGGCGAATACATCCGTGTATTCTTTAAGTAATTTGGTTAAGGAATCTTCTCTTCTTTCGTCCATTATGGTCCCTACTTTGATCATCTTCGGGTTTTCTTCCGTTCCTATGTTGATTTTTTTTACGGGCTCCACTGGCGTGAACACCGGCTTCGGGTCCCCGAGGACTGGGACGTTTTTTAATTGCTATTTGGTATGTTTCTGTCCTTCGTTGGCTGCTGAAGTACTTGTCTCTGTGTTTAGGACATTATCATCTTTTGTCAAACCCCCTCCTGTGGTTTCCTTGAGGAACAAGTCTATGGCCTTTTCTTTCGCAGCTTCTTTATTTTTAATCCTTCGGGTTTTTCGCTGCTCTTCTTGTTCGTTGTTGATACGATCCTGAGTGGTCTGGCACTCTTGTGCAGAGACCCGATCTCCCTTGATTTCCATCACTCCCTCGGGTGTAGGGAACCTGAGATATTGGTAGTAAGTTGTAGCCACTCCCTTGAGTTTATGTACCCACTTTCGTCCAATAATGGCGTTATAGGGGGATGGGGCGTCGACCACGCTGAATCGTGTTTCTGCTTTAATGGGTCCAGCGCTCACCTGCAACACGATGTCTCCCAATGGCTTTGTGGGCGCTCCATTGAACCCGTAGATGGTGTAATAAGAGGTCATTAGCTGTTCATCATGGAGCTTCATCCGTTTGATGGCGTCGTAGAATAGAACGTTCACTGAGCTTCCCCCGTCTATGAGGATCTTTTTGAGGTTACATCCGGCCACTGGTAGTGTGAGGACCAAGGGATCGTTATGGTCTTCCATGTCTTCTTCGATATCTTCAGTATCAAAGATAATAGGTGCGTCCATCCACTCTTTGTGCTCGTCCACCTCTACGCCATCAATCTTATATAATTCGTAGTGGTCTTCGAACTGCTTCCGTAGCCTCTTTCTTATCTGCGCTGTAAGGGAGGGCCCTCCGGCTTCGGAACACGAGATGGTGTTGATTGTGCGGTTTCCCTCTGGAAGTTGGACTTGCTTGGTCCGTTTAGATCTGTCCTAGGTGACCTCCTTCCGTATGTAATGCTTGAGTTCGCCAGCATCAATCAATTTTTTGATCATTATTTTGAGGTTTTTGCGTTTCTCGGTCTGGTGTCCATTGAAGCAATGATACTCACAGTAATATTTAGACTTCTCGGTTCTTGGGGGATATTTTCCCTTAGACCATGGCCACTCCAAATTTTCCCTTCCTTTGATCTCTCGCAAGACCCGAGCGTAGCTAGCATTGAGCTTCGTATAGACCTGATCTTCGAATTTTCGATCGTCTTTTCGTCGTTCATCTCGTCGTTCCACTGAGCTATTTCTTTTAGCCCCGCTGGTTTGTTCTGTGGAATTGGTACGGTGAGACCTCTGCGTTTTTGCCCTCGGGTTCTCACGCTGGATTTCTTCAAGACGAGCGTACTTTTCAATAATTATTCGAAGATCTCCTTCTGTCTTAGGTACGCTTCCATGAATCTCAACAAATAGTGGACTCATTCGGTCTAATCCCCATTTGTAGCAGTTGATACTTACTACGGGATCCACACTCCCTATGGCTTGGCAGATCTTGTGTCATCTGTTGGTGTATTCCCTCGTGTTCTCCTTGTATCCAATTGCCAGAGAAATTTTTTTATCCATTCCAGTGTTGACAGCTTTGTTGTACATGTATGTCCTAAGGAATTTCTCTGCGAGTTGATCGTAGGAGTTGATGGAATCAGGTGGCAGGTTGTCAAACCAAGACAAAGTCGATCCCTTCAGACTTGATGGGAAATATCTACAGAGGACGGCGTCGTTCTGACTCCATCGGGCTAAGATACAGTTATAATACCGGATATGTGCCGTGGGATCACTAGATCCGTCGTAGCATTAAAAAGTTGGGACAAGGCACTTTAACGGAATGGGGGTATTTTCCAGGCGATGAGTTAGGGGTGTGGAGTTAGCTTCTTTCATCACCTCTTCAAGCCTTCCTACGTCTTGTCTGGCTTTTAACTACCTGATCTCAGCCATCATCTCATCACGCATCTCCTCCATTGCGCGGTAATATCCCATGTTTTCATGCTCAGTTGAGCGTTTCTTTCTTCGTCCTTCGCTGTCATAATAGTCTAACTCTTCGGTGGCATATTCCAGATCGGATGCACTGCTTCCCCTGGAGGAATTTGCTAGGATGATTCTTCAGTCTCGATTAGGCTCTGGTGCTTTAGAATTTGCTTCGTCCAGTTGTTGGCTAGTCTTCGTGCTTTGGGCAATCCTATCTTTCAAGTCTTGGTTCTCCCTGGCCAGAAGAGCTACGGCATCTGTGTAGACCTGTTGGCTCTTTTTCAATTATTCGAGCTCTACCATCAGTAGGTGGGACTGGTTTGATCCCTGATTGGGAGTTCCGGCTTGTACCCCTACGGCCATAGTTCCCCCTTCGTCTACTATGTGTATTAAGGGTGGTCGAGGATCAGCTTCAATCGTTGGTATCTCCAAGTTTGGTCCCCTCGGTTGAGCTTCCACCCGTGGTACTAAAACCACTGGTATGGTTTGATTCTGACCGTTGGTTGACGGCATTCCTAAGATTGGTGGATGTGCGGGCTGATGTGTCATAGATTCTGCCACCCCCTCTTTTTGTTGATGGATTTGGCTTGAAACCAAAGTCTTGTTAGCTTCTGTAGCCTGGAGGGCCGCAACAGTCTTCGTGGCTGCTGCTTTGAGAGCCGCGGCTGCAATGGAGTTAGTGTTCATAGGTGAGGTGATGTATGCAGCATCCTGCCTCTGAGTAGTTGTTTTAGCTTTGTCTCCTTTCTGCTTGTTTCGGGTCATGACCGAGGTAACCCTCGGTGTCTCCTTTGATGAGTCTTTGGTTTTTCCTGCCTCTAGTATCTTTTCCATTTTTAGTCTTTTTCTGCATAGGGGAATAAATAAAGAGAACCAAAGATATCCACGAGGATCGGGTTAGCGCCATTCGTACCCGCAAGAATAATGGAATAGAAGCAAATGAGCTACCCGAGGGCCTTAATAAAAGAGAAATGTAAAGACTTCACCGGTCTAGTTTTTGCAATACAAATCCTCTAATAAACGATCATGAATCTTGTTTTCAGACTAGTTTTGAAAAAGAACTCTTGAAAAGGCAGATCCGTCGCGAGGACTCATGAATCTGGATTATTAAGTCTTAGTTAAGGAAAACACCTCACGTGCAAATCTGTGATAGATAGCTGCGGGTTTGTATGCTTTGAAATGGTGTTTGTGAAAATGAAGACCATGAACCCAGAATAAAAAAGGTTTTGAAAGAACGCTGAACCCAGAATAAAAAAGTTTTTGAAAGCACGCTGAACCCAGAATAAAAAAGGTTTTGAAAGCACGCTGAACCCAGAATAGGGTACAACCATAATGCGCGTTTTAAGGTGAAATCACATGATAAGATAAATCTTTTACCGGGACATAGTCCCTGTTTCTAGCGCAAAATTGTGAACACATAAATCACGAAGCTATCCACATGTTCACAAACAATATTCGCATACATCCTAATTCTAGAATTGTACGTCGTACGCGTAACGGGATGATTATATCGACTCATCGACTCGAAGTCTTCGGGCTTGTCATTGTATAGTCGAATATTATCATAAATAATGTTCGTATAAATAAATAAATAAATCAAGAATCAAGTATAAATATAAAGCATATGAAGTTTAACGTTGAATGTAAGGTGCTGAAATGTAAATGAGACAGATTTACGTGGTTCGGCACTAGGGCCTACATCCACGGGGTTTGGTGTTTCACTATGTACTGAATGGTTACAAGGATAGTCGAATGACTTTAGAATATACATAGGTCTGCGGAAGTAGGGGGATTACTTACTCTTTCTATTTCTCTCTCCTATCTTCTCCTCTAATTGCTCTCCAAAATGGTCTACCCCTCCTCTCTTAGTGGAGAGGGGTATTTATAGGGATGGAACGTGGGTCCCATCTCTGAGGTGCCGTTGTAATCTTATCATCTTGTGCTTTGTGCCTACCACGCAGAGGTCTTCGGCGTATGCCGCGGCCTGAGCTTGAATACGAAGGGTTATCCTCGCTTCTTCCACGAGCTGATTAACACGTGTATATCTCTTTGGTATTTAATGCGGGTAGATGGATGTCTGCTCGTGTCAGACAAGTGTCTCTTTGTCTGGTCACATCTGTGTCATCCAAACTTCCTCTCGGCCGTTGATCTGGGATCTTCCTCAGGATTGGGTGTGTTAACACGCAAGGGGTATTATCTGGTGCTCCTCTGAGCCATCATACCTTTTTGCTCCTCTGTCCCTGACCGTCAGATCTGCTGACCGATGGCATCTTCTGATGAGATGCTTGCTATCATGTTTTGATGTCTCGCTTCGCATGCCTTCCACGTGTCTCTTTATGTACACGTGGTGGATGATGAAAGGTGTACATACAATAATGTTGGAATGTCTAATTTGTAATCTAGAGTTGTAGTTTGACTGAGTTGTTGAGAGCTGTAAATCATTAATAGAGGTTAAAAGAAAAATCTAGACAATGATTTAGTTTGTTGTGTGAATGGAGTTTGGTCTAGTCTTTGTTTAGCATAGTCTAGAGAAAGTGAGTTTAAGGTGTTAACGGTTTAGTCAAACTACTCTAGAGAACTCCAGGGAAATCAATGTATGTGTAAAAGAAATCATGATAAGATAAAGATTAGAAAACTCTAGAGAAAACTAGAGTGGTTGTAGTCGGTCTTGTACTTCCTATAAAGAGGAAAGAAATACACAGTTTGTACTTGAACAAGAACATCAATATAATCAGAGAGTTTGAGAGTTATTCTTGTTCCAAAACTAGGATCTCTATATGAGCAATGCTAATTCTATGCTCATATATCTCCATGATCATCAAACATTCTAAAAAACCAACAGATAACTTGCGGAATGAAGAGAGACATGGTCTTCTCCATGACGGTGAAGGACACCAAGTAATATCTTCCTTTGTGGAGATAGTGTTCGACAATTCTGATAATCGCGTGCATGTTGACAAACAAGAAGTGCGTTTGAGGAGAACTATTGGTCTGAAGAAGGATGAGTATTATCTAGATAAAAAAGATATCACCAAAACTGAAGCTATGAATCTACTCGAAAGCGTTGGGTTCTCTCGTTCCAATCCTTATTATGTTGTTCAGCAAGGAAAGATAACAACGCTGACATCAATGAAAGACTCTGAGAGATTGGATCTGCTAAAGGAAATTGGGGGCACTTGGGTTTACGAAGAGAGACAATGTGAGAGTTTGAGAATTATGCAAGAAACTGATAATAAGAGGAAGCAGATGATTCAAGTGGTTCAGTATTTGGATGAGAGACTAAAGGAGTTGGATGAAGAGAAGGAGGAACTGAAAAAATATCAGCAGCTTGACAAGCAGCGTAGATGTTTGGAATATGCCAATTACGATAAACAACTTGTTGATGCTAGAAAACAGTTGGAGGCGATTGAAGAGGCTTGCAATAAAGCTTCTGAAACATCATCTAAGATTTATAATGAACTGCAAGATGTCCATGAAAAAGCGAGTAATCAGACAAGGAAGCTAAAGATCTAATAAATGTATTCTAGTTTTGAAAAAAAAGAAAGAAGTTATAGAGAAACAGCGGACAGAGGCGATGAGGAAGAATGCGCAGGTTGATCTTGATGTCAGAGATTTAGAAGAGAGAGTTTCTGGGAGTAAGAGAGCGGAGGATAAAGCTTCCATGGAGCTGGATGCTCTTGAAAGGGAAATTAAGGAATCCAGAAATGAGCTGGAAACAATTCGAGTTTCGCATAATAATCAGATGGCCAAGCAAGAGGAAATAATGAAAGGAATAATGGACAGGGAAAAGGAGCTTAGATTTTTGAATCAAAAGCAAGGCCGTGTAACTCAGTTCACTGACAAGGTTGCGCGAGACGAATAACTTCAAAAGGAAGTTGATGATCTTGAACGAGTTCTTTCCTCTAATTTGGAACAGGTAATTGCTACTATGAATTACGAGCATACGATATTTTGGTGCGAGCAGGCCATATGAACTTCAGAAATGATAGCAACTTGACCAATTATACGTAAGGTATTTGTCTGCTTGAACCTGTAAAGGTAGTAACTGATTGCTACCACTTCCTTTTAAAGGAGAAAAAACTTCAAAATGAAATTCAGGACCTTAAATCTTGTTGGAAGTTAAACCAAGATATGGCTTTCGTTCGTGGATCAACATATGATGTTGATCCAGTCCGAATGGATCAACTGTTGCAGATGACGCAGTCAAGTTGGATCAACAGGAACTGTTGACACACTGTGCGATATTTGGAAGTTCGGGTTAACTAGAAGAGAAAGTTGTGTTGGTTGCTTGTTTTAGAGTTTTACTATGTTTAGAGTTTCTTTGTGTTTTTAGAAGTGTGCTTTATTTAGAGTTTGATTTTATTAGGTAAGTACTTTGAGTTATCATCAAGTTTGTGAGACTATAAGTTGGCTGTTAAGTTATGAGTTAATGTACACCAAATTGATTATCAATGTAGTCTTTTATTTGCTTCCGCGTGTGCTCTCCTCTCTCTTGCTCGATCCTACATTTGGTATCAGAGCAAGGTGAGAGGAAGAGGGAGGAGAGGAGCTAGAGTTCGAGAAGTTTCATAAGTTAGAGAGAATTGTTTTTTGAAGGTTGTCTGTGTTGCTGCGTTGGTGTGTCTTCACCAGGGTTCGAGATTTAAAAAAAATAAAATAAATGAAATTGTTGCCGATGTTCATGGTCATTGATCATCTGCCAGAGCTAGGAGATGAGTCGATGCTGCTACCCTGGTTAGTTGTGAAGAAGGCCTAAGGTATATCGCCGCTCCTTGTCGAGTCGTGTTCGTGTGATGTTGACGAAAAGAAGGACTTGGAGCAAGGTGGAGAATTTTTATTAAAGGAGAAAAAGTTGTGCGAGTTTTGATGATTAAAAAGATAGAGTTTGTCAAGTTGTATTAGGGTTTGAGAGAAGTAAAAAAAAAGGAAGAGGAAATAATGAAAGGGATAATGGACAGGGAAAAGGAGCTTAGCTTTTTGTATCAAAAGCAAGGACGTGCAACTCAGTTCACTGACAAGGTTGCGCGAGACGAATGGCTTCAAAAGGAAGTTGATGATCTTGAACGAGTTCTTTCCTCTAATTTGGAACAGGTAATTGCTACTATGAAGTACGAGCATACGATATTTTGGTGCGAGCAGACCATATGAACTTCCGAAATGATAGCAACTTAACCAATTATAGTAAGGTATTTGTCTGCTTGAACCTGTAAAGGTAGTAACTGATTGCTACCACTTCCTTTTGCAGGAGAAAAAACTTCAAAATGAAATTCAGGACCTTAAATCTTGTTGGAAGTTAAACCAAGATATGGCTTTCGTTCGTGGATCAACATATGATGTTGATCCAGTCCGAATGGATCAACTGTTGCAGATGACGCAGTCAAGTTGGATCAACAGGAACTGTTGACACACTGTGCGATATTTGGAAGTTCGGGTTAACTAGAAGAGAAAGTTGTGTTGGTTGCTTGTTTTAGAGTTTTACTATGTTTAGAGTTTCTTTGTGTTTTTAGAAGTGTGCTTTATTTAGAGTTTGATTTTATTAGGTAAGTACTTTGAGTTATCATCAAGTTTGTGAGACTATAAGTTGGCTGTTAAGTTATGAGTTAATGTACACCAAATTGATTATCAATGTAGTGTTTTATTTGCTTCCGCGTGTGCTCTCCTCTCTCTTGCTCGATCCTACATTTGGTATCAGAGCAAGGTGAGAGGAAGAGGGAGGAGAGGAGCTAGAGTTCGAGAAGTTTCATAAGTTAGAGAGAATTGTTTTTTGAAGGTTGTCTGTGTTGCTGCGTTGGTGTGTCTTCACCAGGGTTCGAGATTTAAAAAAAATAAAATAAATGAAATTGTTGCTGATGTTCATGGTCATTGATCATCTGCAAGAGCTAGGAGATGAGTCGATGCTGCTACCCTGGTTAGTTGTGAAGAAGGCCTAAGGTATATCGCCGCTCCTTGTCGAGTCGTGTTCGTGTGATGTTGACGAAAAGAAGGACTTGGAGCAAGGTGGAGAATTTTTATTAAAGGAGAAAAAGTTGTGCGAGTTTTGATGATTAAAAAGATAGAGTTTGTCAAGTTGTATTAGGGTTTGAGAGAAGTAAAAAAAAAGGAAGAGGAAATAATGAAAGGGATAATGGACAGGGAAAAGGAGCTTAGCTTTTTGTATCAAAAGCAAGGCCGTGCAACTCAGTTCACTGACAAGGTTGCGCGAGACGAATGGCTTCAAAAGGAAGTTGATGATCTTGAACGAGTTCTTTCCTCTAATTTGGAACAGGTAATTGCTACTATGAAGTACGAGCATACGATATTTTGGTGCGAGCAGGCCATATGAACTTCCGAAATGATAGCAACTTAACCAATTATAGTAAGGTATTTGTCTGCTTGAACCTGTAAAGGTAGTAACTGATTGCTACCACTTCCTTTTGCAGGAGAAAAAACTTCAAAATGAAATTCAGGACCTTAAATCTTGTTGGAAGTTAAACCAAGATATGGCTTTCGTTCGTGGATCAACATATGATGTTGATCCAGTCCGAATGGATCAACTGTTGCAGTTGACGCAGTCAAGTTGGATCAACAAGAACTGTTGACAAAGTGTGCGATATTTGGAAGTTCGGGTTAACTAGAAGAGCAAGTTGTGTCGGTTGCTTGTTTTAGAGTTTTACTATGTTTAGAGTTTCTTTGTGTTTCTAGAAGTGTGCTTTATTTAGAGTTTGATTTTATTAGGTAAGTACTTTGAGTGATCATCAAGTTTGTGAGACTATAAGTAGGCTGTTAAGCTATGAGTTAATGTACACCAAATTGATTATCAATGTAGTCTTTTATTTGCTTCCGCGTGTGCTCTCCTCTCTCTTGATCGATCCTACATTTGGTATCAGAGCAAGGTGAGAGGAAGAGGGAGGAGAGGAGCTAGAGTTCGAGAAGTTTCATAAGTTAGAGAGAATTGTTTTTTGAAGGTTGTCTGTGTTGGTGCGTTGGTGTGTCTTCACCAGGGTTCGAGATTTAAAAAAATAAAAATAAATGAAATTGTTGCTGGTGTTCATGGTTATTGATCATCTGCAAGAGCTAAGAGATGAGTCGATGCTGCTACCCTGGTTAGTTGTGAAGAAGGCCTAAGGTATATCGATGCTCCTTGTCTAGTCGTGTTCGTGTGATGTTGACGAAAAGAAGGACTTGGAGCAAGGTGGAGAATTTTTATTAAAGGAGAAAAAGTTGTGCGAGTTTTGATGATTAAAAAGATAGAGTTTGTCAAGTTGTATTAGGGTTTGAGAGAAGTAAAAAAAAAAGGAAGAGGAAATAATGAAAGGGATAATGGACAGGGAAAAGGAGCTTAGCTTTTTGTATCAAAAGCAAGGCCGTGCAACTCAGTTCACTGACAAGGTTGCGCGAGACGAATGGCTTCAAAAGGAAGTTGATGATCTTGAACGAGTTCTTTCCTCTAATTTGGAACAGGTAATTGCTACTATGAAGTACGAGCATACGATATTTTGGTGCGAGCAGGCCATATGAACTTCCGAAATGATAGCAACTTAACCAATTATAGTAAGGTATTTGTCTGCTTGAACCTGTAAAGGTAGTAACTGATTGCTACCACTTCCTTTTGCAGGAGAAAAAACTTCAAAATGAAATTCAGGACCTTAAATCTTGTTGGAAGTTAAACCAAGATATGGCTTTCGTTCGTGGATCAACATATGATGTTGATCAAGTCCGAATGGATCAACTGTTGCAGATGACGCAGTCAAGTTGGATCAACAGGAACTGTTGACACACTGTGCGATATTTGGAAGTTCGGGTTAACTAGAAGAGAAAGTTGTGTTGGTTGCTTGTTTTAGAGTTTTACTATGTTTAGAGTTTCTTTGTGTTTTTAGAAGTGTGCTTTATTTAGAGTTTGATTTTATTAGGTAAGTACTTTGAGTTATCATCAAGTTTGTGAGACTATAAGTTGGCTGTTAAGTTATGAGTTAATGTACACCAAATTGATTATCAATGTAGTGTTTTATTTGCTTCCGCGTGTGCTCTCCTCTCTCTTGCTCGATCCTACATTTGGTATCAGAGCAAGGTGAGAGGAAGAGGGAGGAGAGGAGCTAGAGTTCGAGAAGTTTCATAAGTTAGAGAGAATTGTTTTTTGAAGGTTGTCTGTGTTGCTGCGTTGGTGTGTCTTCACCAGGGTTCGAGATTTAAAAAAAATAAAATAAATGAAATTGTTGCTGATGTTCATGGTCATTGATCATCTGCAAGAGCTAGGAGATGAGTCGATGCTGCTACCCTGGTTAGTTGTGAAGAAGGCCTAAGGTATATCGCCGCTCCTTGTCGAGTCGTGTTCGTGTGATGTTGACGAAAAGAAGGACTTGGAGCAAGGTGGAGAATTTTTATTAAAGGAGAAAAAGTTGTGCGAGTTTTGATGATTAAAAAGATAGAGTTTGTCAAGTTGTATTAGGGTTTGAGAGAAGTAAAAAAAAAAGAAGAGGAAATAATGAAAGGGATAATGGACAGGGAAAAGGAGCTTAGCTTTTTGTATCAAAACCAAGGCCGTGCAACTCAGTTCACTGACAAGGTTGCGCGAGACGAATGGCTTCAAAAGGAAGTTGATGATCTTGAACGAGTTCTTTCCTCTAATTTGGAACAGGTAATTGCTACTATGAAGTACGAGCATACGATATTTTGGTGCGAGCAGGCCATATGAACTTCCGAAATGATAGCAACTTAACCAATTATAGTAAGGTATTTGTCTGCTTGAACCTGTAAAGGTAGTAACTGATTGCTACCACTTCCTTTTGCAGGAGAAAAAACTTCAAAATGAAATTCAGGACCTTAAATCTTGTTGGAAGTTAAACCAAGATATGGCTTTCGTTCGTGGATCAACATATGATGTTGATCCAGTCCGAATGGATCAACTGTTGCAGTTGACGCAGTCAAGTTGGATCACAAGAACTGTTGACACAGTGTGCGATATTTGGAAGTTCGGGTTAACTAGAAGAGCAAGTTGTGTCGGTTGCTTGTTTTAGAGTTTTACTATGTTTAGAGTTTCTTTGTGTTTCTAGAAGTGTGCTTTATTTAGAGTTTGATTTTATTAGGTAAGTACTTTGAGTGATCATCAAGTTTGTGAGACTATAAGTAGGCTGTTAAGCTATGAGTTAATGTACACCAAATTGATTATCAATGTAGTCTTTTATTTGCTTCCGCGTGTGCTCTCCTCTCTCTTGATCGATCCTACATTTGGTATCAGAGCAAGGTGAGAGGAAGAGGGAGGAGAGGAGCTAGAGTTCGAGAAGTTTCATAAGTTAGAGAGAATTGTTTTTTGAAGGTTGTCTGTGTTGGTGCGTTGGTGTGTCTTCACCAGGGTTCGAGATTTAAAAAAATAAAAATAAATGAAATTGTTGCTGGTGTTCATGGTTATTGATCATCTGCAAGAGCTAAGAGATGAGTCGATGCTGCTACCCTGGTTAGTTGTGAAGAAGGCCTAAGGTATATCGATGCTCCTTGTCTAGTCGTGTTCGTGTGATGTTGACGAAAAGAAGGACTTGGAGCAAGGTGGAGAATTTTTATTAAAGGAGAAAAAGTTGTGCGAGTTTTGATGATTTAAAAAGATAGAGTTTGTCAAGCTGTGTTAGGGTTTGAGAGAAGTAAAAAAAAAAAGGAAGAGGAAAATCGTTGACCACGTTGGAGTTTATTCCAAGTTTGCAGAGAAGAAAGAATTGAGTATTAAGAACAAATCGAGAGTTTGTTAAAAACCGAGAGGTCGAGTTTGTTGTTAGTTATCGAGATAGGGTAGAAGAAACCAAGTTTACTGCCAGTTTTTTTGTCATGGGTGAACACGAGAAAGAGATGAAGATGGTGATGTTTGATTATTCATCTGAGTAAAAGGTGGTCGCTGCAATGGTTCTAGATGCTAAACAAGTTCGAGAAAAATCAGTTGAAGACTGATCCGAATGCCGACGGTGGTTGTTGCTGTTGATTAGGTACCTTGTTGAGGACAGAAGTGATCGCTGTTGTGTATTGATGTTAAAAAAACATGAAGGCAGTGATGGTTGCTGTTGAGGGTTATGAATTGAATCTAGCAGTTAAGAGTTCAAACAAGATCTTGCTGAAGGTTAAGTGTGATGTTGTGAAGATTGATGGTGTTTGAATATGAATTATTTTAGAGATGGCAGTCGTGATGAAGACAGTAACTAAACAGGATGCTGTGATGATCAACGAAGATTAGGGTTATTTAACAATCACAGTAAGGAATTGTTACAGAAGTGTGACAGAGGAGTTGTTACAGAACAGTTACAGAAGAATTGTTACAAAAGTGTTGTTGCAGAAGAAGTTGTTACAGTAGAGTTGTAACAGATTAACAGAAGCGTGACAAAAGAATGGTCACAATTTGTGACAGCAAATGACAATAAAAATGTGTGATGTGTTCTGTCAGAGACGTTGCAGATAGCAGATTTAATGTTTGTTGACGTAAGAAGTTTTTGGGTAAGTGGTTGATTCGAAGGGTTAAGTCGTGGATTCGAAAAAGACGAAAGGATCAAAGTTGGTATTGTAGTCAGAGGATTTTTACAGTTTGATAGAGGATCAAAACTAGTATTGCAGTCAGGAGGGCTGGTACAGTTTGATGGATCAAAGATGGTATTGCAGTCAGGACTAGTACAGTTTGATTAAGGTGATCGAATTCAGAAGCTTAGAATGACAAGGAATGATTGGATGGTTAAGTTTGAGCTTAAGGGAGGATGGTATCGTATTAAGATCAAACATGAAGATTGAAGAGTTTGTGGCAGAAACTTGGAGATCTTACAAAGTGTGGGAGACTTTGTGTTAGTTATTGCTTGTGGCAGAAGCGTAACAAGGGAAAGATTGTGAGAGAATCTTAAAGAACAAAGAAGTGTGAAGGTTTCGCAACAATAGCGTGACTGGAACAAGAGAAGAAGAAAACAACAGCAAGGTTATGAAGAACGAGAAGTTAATCACCAGGTGGTGATGAGAGAGTGTTGAGTTTGAGACGTCACAAGGTTGTGAGCGTGAAACAAGATTGTAGGTGAGTAAAGTCTACAAGTTGTGTGAAGCAATCCCAGTGGGGATTTGGTTAGTGAAGTGAAGAAATTCCAGTGTGGAATTTGAAGAGTTGAAGTGGGTAAACAAGAGTTGAGTTTGAGCTACAATGCTCAATGAAGAAAGATGAAGTTAAGATATAATGCTTGGTAAGTTGAGTTAAAGAATTTGGTTTTGTGTTTGGTTAGCAAGTTGAATGGAGCACAAAGAGGTGTTTCTAGCTTGTTAAGAATGGTGTTCTGCTGCGATGAAGAATGTGAAAAGAAGTATGATGATTGCGGTTAAGCAAAAAGAAGAAGTTTTTTTTTTGTGAGTTAATGATGACGGAATTCTGGTTTGAGAAAAGACAAGAACGTGTTAACGTTTATCAATGTAAGAAGAGGAATAGAAAATGATAAAAGACAAGGACATGCAAACGTTTATCAATGGAAGAAGAGGGTTACGGAATTATCGTTTAATGATATCTTGGTTTAAGGGAGGATGTTGGAAGTTAAACCAAGATATGGACTTGGTTCGTGGATCAACATATGATGTTGATCCAGTCTGAATGGATCAACTGCTGCAATTGACGTAGTCAAGTTGGATCAACAGGAACTGTTGACACACTGTGCGTTATTTGGAAGTTCGGGTTAACTAGAAGAGCAAGTTGTGTCGGTTTCTTGTTTTAGAGTTTTACTATGTTTAGAGTTTCTTTGTGTTTCTAGAAGTGTGCTTTATTTAGAGTTTGATTTTATTAGGTAAGTACTAGTGATTATCAAGTTTGTGAGACTATAAGTAGGTTGTTAATCCATGAGTTAATGTACACCAAACTGATTATCAATGTAGTCTTTTATTTTCTTCCGCGTGTGCTCTCCTCTCTCTTGCTCGATCCTACAAATATGGATCTCAAAAGCAAGTTGTATACATTGAGGAACAAGAAACGGAGTATAAGAAGCTGGAATCCTGCATTTCAAAGAATCAGGATGCCTTTTCCAGTTTAAAGGAACAAAGGGATAAATTACAAGACAAAAGAAAGTATTTTTTATACTACATACATATAATGCCTGAAATTAGTCCTCTATGACTAAGTCATCTATCGGAGTTTCAGGTCATTGTGGGAGACAGAAAGCGAACTTTCTTCAGAAATTGGTAAGCTCAGGTCAGAATATGGAAAATCTAAAAAGAACCTTGAACATGCTACTCCTGGTGTAAGTAATTTCTTGAATACTTTGTATCTTTTCTCTGCTTCATGTTTTTTGGAAGAAGAATTGTAACTAGGCATCTCCTTTCCTGAATCAAATTGTACTATTTGCTTTGGTTATCCTCAAGTTGTACATCAATTATTGGGTTCGCTTAATTAGTGTTTGGTATTACTATCATAGATCCATACATGTTGAGGCCCTTGCAAGAAACTCTACCATGTGAACATGCTGTCACAACCGTAATCATCTCAATTAGCCTCCGGGAAAGTGTGAGGTTCTACCGTAAAAAATACGTACACCATATATTGGTGCATGTGACGAATTGTTATGTGTCACTAAAAAAATCCTACTAGTTATTTCCAAGGCTGTAATTCTGGTAAAAAATTATCTGTTTGTATTTATTCCTACTTGATTGGAGACACTAGTAATATGCCAATATTTTGTTTCGGGATATTAGAAGGGGATTGGATTCTGTGAAAAGGCTTCGTAGAGATCACAATATTCAAGGAGTGTACGGTTCAATTATAGAGTTGCTTGAATGTGAAGACAAGTTTTTCACTGCTGTTGAAGTAACTGCTGGAAACAGCTTGTTCCATGTAGTGGTTGAAACGGATGAAATATCCACCAGATTAATTAGGTACCTTAATTCAGAAAAAGGAGGACGTATCCAAACAATGGTGATGTTGTACCAATGTTGAAAAAACTTAAATTCAATCCGCATCACACTCCAGCATTTCAACAGGAATTTGCTAGAACTGTCATTTGTAGAAACTTGGATGTTGCTGCTAAAGTTGCTAAGGTGCACGGATTGGACTGCATAACGCTGGAAAGGGACCAAGTAAGCAAGAAAGGTGGCATGACAGGGGGATTCTATGATCATAGGCATTCAAAGCTCAAGTATATGGCTGCTGTTAAGAAAAACGATAAGGCCGTCACCAGTAAACAAGAGGAGTTGAACAAACTTATATGCGAACTTGAAGTGACAGACCAGGAAATAACGAAACTTGACAGTGAAAAGCAGAAGGTTGATGCTGAGCAGTCCCATAACAAGTCAGAGCTGGAGCAAATAAGGCAGGATATTTTAAATGCTAAGAAGCAGAAGGAAGCGATTTCTAAAGCACTTCAAAACAAGGAAAAGCTGCTTGCAAATGCCCGTACACAAATCGACCAGCTCCAAACTAGTAAGGCCATGAAACAGTCTGAGATGGGAAGAGAACTTATTGATCCCTTGTCACTGAACGAAAGAGAGCTAGTAACACGGTTGAATCCCAAAATCACCGAACTGAAAGAAAATCTCATTACTTGCAAAACAAACCGGATAGAGACAGAAACAAGAAAAGGAGTTCTAAGGCGGAAACAAGAGTTTAAGGCCATAATATCGTCCTCGGACCCTGATACATTGCTTGGAGAATTCGAGCAGAAGAGACACGATCGTATGAAGGCCAAAGAATTTTTTGATGATGCAATACAAAGGCTGAACAGAGTTTCGAAGAAAATTGATGAAAACATAAAGCTAATGAAAGATATCAAGGAGGAGAGAAATAAATTAAAAGCTCACGAGGAAAACTATGAGCGTGCGCTTCAGGAGTCGAAAGATTTGGATCAGCAACTACTAAGCAAAAGGAATAATTTTCTAGGAAAACAAGAAGATTGCATTAAGAAAATCAGAGATTTGGGTTCTTTTCCCGCAGACGCCTTCGAAAAGCCCAAGAACATCAAAGAGGAATTACAACAGTTTAGCGATGTCAATTATTGGAAATATGGGCACCCATTGTGTATGTGCATGCCCAAAGTCCATCTTGGGTGGATGAGTAAAGTCATATGCTTGACTTTATCAAAGGAAAAATCCTTCTCCAACTAACCAAGTCATGATGAAACATGTGTGTTGTTTCTTGCCACCATGTATTTGCATGAAGCTAACAAGTGTTTGATCACTTACTCCATGTGTTTACTCGATGTGTTTACTCCATGCTAAAAGAGTGTTAGAACTTGCTCCAAGTGTTTGGTTCTTCCTTGACACTTTCCAAGAGAAGATACTTGAAGTTTGAGTATAAATAGGCTTCTAGTTTCATTTGTTGAAACAATAATAAGAAGTAGAAGAAAACACTACAACTCAATAGTAGTGAGTTTAGCAAGAGATAAACCAAGTATGGAAATTAAACTACAGAGTTCTAAGTGAGCACTCAAGTTAGTGAGCAAGTCTTCTAGTATTCAAACATTAGTTGTGAAGAACACCCAAATCCCTTAGTGTCTTTTAGAGAGAAAATTGAAGTTCTATAGGGTATTTAGTTTGTGAAAATATAGTTTGTGCTCAATTTTGTGGCACCTACTCACCGCCGAGTTTGGAGGTTCAAGAACGTGAAATGCAAGTGATCCGTTGGTTCGACGTCATCCTCATTTGGAGCGATTACAAGGTACGAACTAATAACCGCTTCCGCATTTGATTTGTTCAACTTACGTATATATTAGTTATATATGACCAACATTGGCATCAGAGCCTTTTATGCATTTTCGTTATTTTTTGAACCATGGAATAAACGGCCATTCCCCGAAAGGACTATGACCTAAGATTAATTATATGGAGCCATCACCTTTGTGGTTCAATGTGTTCCAATTTCTGGCCTCACACCGACCATCCAATGGATCATGGACTAAACGGCCTCTACCCGAAAGGACTGCGACCTTAAATTAATTATGTGGAATCATCACCTTTGTGGTTGATTTAATTAATTTCATATAAATACAACATGTATGATATTAATTTTTTTTAAATATGATTAATTTGTTGAATCATGTTGTTTAATTTAATATCATTAGTGTTTTGCTCAACAAAAACACTTAGTGTATATGTTTGCGAAAATATATATTACTCTGTGTATTTTCAGAATTTTAAAAAATCTAAAAGTGGAGTTTTTTTTACTTCTGAAACGGGGCATATTTTTATTTTATTTTTCATTAGTTGAAGAAATAATTTACTTGATTTATTTTCATTAGTTGTAAATAATTTCAATAATATATGTTAAAGAAACAATGCATATTTTTGCTTTATTTTCGTTAGTTGAAAATAATTCGTGAGCGAGATATTTTGAAAATTAGTAGCAAGAAACTCCTGATTCCGTGTCCGTTTTCCACATGATGCACTTTGTTTATATGTAGCTTATTTATCTCTGTTGATAGATAACTAATCATCATGTGTTGTTGATTTTAAGTGGTTTTATTGGCTTAAGTTATGTGCTTTACCAATATTTATTAGTCCAAATTAATGGATAGAGGTAATATTAAAATGCATATTTGGGTGATGATTATGAGCCTAGCGAAATTTTCGATCTCGAATTTGTGTGTAGTTATGATTTTTAGCAATTAGATTTTGAGACAATATAGTGAGTGTACACATAATAATAATGTCCAACTTTGTGCAACAAACGTGTAGAAATGGCTAGCAACAATGTGATTGTTGATCTCAATAAGGGTGACAAACTTGATGGGAAGAACTATGATGTGTGGAATTGAAAAATCCGATACTTGTTGGATGAAGGAGGAAAAATGGAACTCCTAACAAATGAAATGGTCCGACCCGCAGAGGGTCATACTTCCCAACACCGTCGTGATCTTGAAGCCTACGAAACTTGGGTTAAGAAAGATCGTAGTGCACGCCACACTATGTTGAGTAGCATGCACAATGATCTTATTGGAGAATATGAGGATTTTCCTACTGCCAAGCAAATGTGGGACCAGCTAAAATTTGACTTTGGTGGTACGTCCACCACTAGACTTCGCAGCTTAGTGCTGAAATTTGAGGTCTAACGAAAGGATCCCAAGCATTCAATGACAGAACATCTAAGAAGGATGTCGTCAATGATTCGTGAGTTGAAATCTGCTGGGAATGTTCTAAGTGATGAACAAAAAGTTTTAGCCGTGATAAGGTCATTTCCTGATTCTTGGGTGCATATGAAGCAAATTCTGACTCATAATGAAAGCATCAAGAATTTTTCTGACATCTCTCGACACGTTGAGCTTGAAGCTGAGCGCCAAGAGGCGACACGTGTGGCTACCTTGTATGCTCAAGGTGAGCGCAAACCACAAGGGAAGCGCAAGAAAAATAGCCAAAGGGATGCTGAAAAGGCAGAAATACCAGCTAAGCGCTGTCGTGGAAAGCGTGCTGGAAAAAGAGACAAATCTAAGCGTGCTGTCGTGGATGATGAAATGTTATAACTGTGAAAACAAAGGACACTATGGTCGTGAGTGCACTGAGCCGAAAAAGGTACTTTGTTCATTTAACTTTGTTTACACATCTGTGTGTTCACATGTAATGGTTGCTCACTCTCTCCCTGAATGGATTGTAGATATGGGAGCAACAAAACATGTAGCTCGAGATCGAGCGGGGTTCGTAGATTATCGACGTATTTCACGTGGTACATATAGAGTTTATATGGGCAATGGCATATGTGAGGATGCTATGGGAATTGGCACATATCAGCTCTCTATGCGCTCTGGACGCATTTTAACACTTCACGATGTATTATACGTACCAGGAATTCATCATAATCTACTTTCAGTTATTTCTCTTCTTAGTTTAGGGTACTCTTTTAAAATAGAAGACAGTAGGTTGGACATCTTCTTTTATGGTACTTTGTTTGGACATGGTTATCTATGTAATAATTTCTTTAGTTAGACTTGTTTAATTATATTTCTTCTGAGACTTTAGTGTCTGATGCTAGTAGTAGTGTTATTGAATGTGTGACTTGGCATGCTAGACTAGGACATGTCGGGAAAGATAGGATGACTCGGTTAGCTCGATAAGGCCATCTTGGCTCACTCGCTAAAGTTTCCTTACCCGTATGTGAACCTTGTCTAGAAGGAAAATCTTGTAGAAAACCTTTTGGTAAGGCCAAACGTGCTGTTCAACCTCTTGAGATGGTACATTCTGATATTTGTGGACCTATGAATGTTAAAGCTAGACATAGCTATTCTTATTTTCTCACATTTATTGACGATTATACGCGATTTTTTTATGTATATTTGATTGCTCACCACTACGAAGCCTTGGATTGTTTCAAGCGCTTTGTTGCAGAAGTTGAGAATCAAACTGGGAAGAGTTTGAAGACTCTCCGTACCGACCGTGGACGCGAATATTTATCCGATATGTTCAGGGAATTTTGTGAGACCAAGGGAATAACTAGACAGCTTACTATTCCAAATACTCCGCAACAAAATGGTGTTGCAGAGAGAAGGAATAGGACATTATTAGACATGGTTAGATCAATGATGGCGCAAGCCAACCTCCCAATATCTTTCTGGGGGGATGTATTATGACTGCAGCGTACATTTTTAACCGTGTCCCAACTCAATCGGTTCCTTCTACGCCATATGAACTTCGGAAAGGCGAAAAACCTAATTTAGGTAATTTGCGCCCATGGGGTTCAGCTGGTTATGTTCACAACGCTATGGAAATCTAGGTCCTAGAGCAAGAAAGCTTGTCTTTATAAGATATTATGATTGCTCAAAAGGATATGTGATGTATGGTGAACATCCAAGTGGAGGGATGACTGAGATAGAGTCCAGAGATATTTTTTTCATTGAAAATGATTTTCCTCGAATCAGTGACATTTACAAAAACTTGGAACTCTTTGAAATAGAAGAGAGTGAAGATATTTTACCATCTTCGAGCGAAGGTAGAGAATTAGTTTCTCAACCTATAATCGCTGAAGATAGTGGGAGTGGTCTACATCCTAGTGGGAGTGAACCGCTAGAGACACGAGTTTTTAAACCACGTAGAAGTGAGCGTGGAAAAGTACCCCGTCGTCACTTTGAGACTGAAGGGGGAATATTAATGTATGCTGCGAGTATTGAAGATGAGCCTACTTGTTTTAGAGAAGCCATCTCTTCAGTTGATTGCAATAAATGGCTTTTTGCAATGCAAGAGGAAATTAAATCAATGGATAAGAATGACGTTTTGGAGTTGGTTGATCTTCCACCTGGGCGAAAGGCCACTGGAAACAAATGGGTCTTTAAAATTAAATGCAAGGAGGATGGTTCAATCGAGAAATACAAAGCTCGTCTAGTGGAAAAAGGATATACTCAAAAAGAGGGTATTGACTATGAGGAAACCTTCTCTCATGTGGTAAGGTTTGCCTCAATTCGCCTCGTCCTTGCTATTGTTGCATATTTGGATTTAGAATTGTTCCAGATGGATGTTAAAACTGCATTCCTTAACGGGGAACTAGACGAAGAAATTTACATGTCTCAACCAACGGGTTTTGAGGTCAAAGGACAAGAGTGCAAATTTTGTCGTCTCAAACGTTCCATTTATGGCCTTAAACAATCGTCTAGACAATGGTATATGTGTTTCCATAAATCGATCACCTCTGCTGGTTATGAAATGATTGAAGAAGACCATTGTGTGTACATAAAACGATCCCAGGAAAGCATTCTTATCCTAGATTTATATGTCGATGACATTCTATTAGCGGGTAATGATCTAGAAGGAGTTATCGCCACTAAGAAGCGGTTATCCTCTAATTTTGAAATGACGGACATGGGTGAAGCTAATTATGTATTAGGCGTTAAGATCACGCGAGACCGCTCAAGAAAGACTCTTAGTTTGTCTCAAGAGACTTACATAAAAAGATACTTGAGCGCTTTCGAATGCATGATTGCAAACCCATTGACACTGCTATGGACAAAGCATGTGTCCTAAGTAACGACCAATGCCCTAAGAATGAAGAAGAAAAGAAATACATGTCCAACGTACAATATGCATCTGCGGTTGGGAGTCTTATGTACACTATGTTGTGTACTAGACCCAACTTCAGTTTTGCAGTAGGGATGGTAAGTCGTTACCAGAGTAACCCTGGACCAGATCATTGGAAAGCAGTTAAAAGGATATTTCGTTATCTTAAACTTGGTGAAGACATTAGACTCAGAGGATTTAGGGATGCCGATTGGAGCAACAATAGAGATGAGTTTAAATCCACTTCAGGATACGTTTTTAAACTTGGAGGTGGTGCAATCACTTGGTGTAGTCTGAAACAAAAGTGTATTGCTCTATCTACAATGGAAGCAGAGTATGTTGCACTTGCGGCAGCAGTCCAAGAAGCTTTCTGGTTGAGGAGATTTCTTAAGAGACTCGGTGCCTCGGAACATGCAAAAGAAGCGGTGTTGCTTCACAATGATAGCACATCAGCTCTAGCATATGTGAAAGATCTCAAATACCATGGAAAAACCAAACACATTGGTAGGAGATTCCACTTTATACGTGATATGTTTGCACGAAGAAAGGTTGTTCTTAGACATATCTCCACAAATAGAATGTTGGATGACCCTTTGACTAAGCCCATTCCGAAAATTGCTTTTCAATCTCATATAGAGAACATGGGATTAAACAGGATTTGATATGTAAAACATGTGATAATGACATTATTATTATAAGTATTAATGCTTTCTTAAATGAATATGTTTTTATAGAAATCATATACTTTTGATGTGTACACTAATATTAAAGTTTTCAGCAGGCAAAAATCGGCCTGCTCACACAGGTGATTCCCCTTAGCGCTTAGTATAGCGAGCAAGATGAGACAAAGAAAAGACGTTTTCCGGAATATATGTTTTTCGGAAAACCACATGCTTTTAATGGCAAACTTTTCTATACAACTAGAAGTCGCCTTAATATGTTTAAGATGAGATCCTACAAAGAGATCGATCATTAAATGTAACCACCATTTAATGAAGCCTGTTATATAGCCAGATGTGATTTTCTGAACAGTTACTATGTGAATGACTATTGGAACATAAAGTCAAGTTAGGCACTTAAAGGGAGACTAGACTAAGATTTGTATGGCGTATGCTTTTTATGTTGGACATGCTCATTTGAGTGGGAGAAACGCCATAGCATACACTTTGTGATGTATGTGCTAAGTCGACCGATTGTGAGAGCAATGAATGATTCCATGCTTCATTGCTGTGTGAGCCACTGGATTAATATCCAATTCATTTACCCCTTTGACTTGAGTTTATGTCATGAAGAGGATACTTAATGATGCTACTTTAGCATGTTTTCTAATACGATGCAACTTCCCGTATAATGATACATGTCTAGGAAAGTTGTTAAGTTGAATTTGAACGATATGAATTTCTTGGAAGAAAATTTGATGATACACCATGAATTGTGACTCATAGCTGGCCAGCGTTTTTCGTCTGTCGGAAATCATGAGTACAATTGATAAAATGTACATGGGTGCAATACTGCTTGCTAGAGGGATTAAGAGTATTGATAAAATTTGATGATACACCATGAATTGTGACTCATAGCTGGCCAGCGTTTTTCGTCTGTCGGAAATCATGAGTACAATTGATAAAATGTACATAGGTGCAATACTGCTTGCTAGAGGGATTAAGAGTATTGTGTCAGGTGTAGTCAAATTATCTGAGGTAATGAGATACGAACATTCTTTGTGAAGGTTTGATGTCTCCATGCTGACTCGTAATGAGGTTCTAGTATGGAGCTCCCAAAATGAAGGTATCTCGGCGGTCGCACAAACTATTTACTAATATGAACATTTTTCTCTTAAGACTTTGATTGGGAAGCATGCTGGCGTTACACAGACTATGTGTGAGTGGGAGATGTTGGAAATATGGGCACCCATTGTGTATATGCATTCCTAAAGTCCATCTTGGGTGGATGAGTAAAGTCATATGCTTGACTTTATCAAAGGAAAAATCCTTCTCCAACTAACCAATCCATGATGAAATATGTGTGTTGTTTCTAACCACCATGTATTTGCATGAAGCTAACAAGTGTTTGATCACTTACTCCATGTGTTTACTCCATGCTAAAAGAGTGTTAGAACTTGTTCCAAGTGTTTGGTTCTTCCTTGACACTTGCCAAGAGAAGATACTTGAAGTTTGAGTATAAATAGGCTTCTAGTTTCATTTGTTGAAACCATAATAAGAAGTAGAAGAAAACACTACAACTCAATAGTAGTGAGTTTAGCAAGAGATAAACCAAGTATGGAGATTAAACTAGAGAGTTCTAAGTGAGCACTCAAGTTAGTGAGCAAGTCTTCTAGTATTCAAACATTAGTTGTGAAGAACACCCAAATCCCTTAGTGTCTTTTAGAGAGAAAATTGAAGTTCTATAGGGTATTTAGTTTGTGGAAATATAGTTTGTGCTCAATTTTGTGGCACCTACTCACCGCCGAGTTTGGAGGTTCAAGAACGTGAAACGCAAGTGATCCGTTGGTTCGACGTCATCCTCATTTGGACCGATTACAAGGTACGAATTAATAACCCGCTTCCGCATTTGATTTGTTCAACTTATATATATATATATATATATATATATATATATATATATATATATATATATATATTAGTTATATATGACCAACATCAATAAAATGGCACTGGACCAGTATGTAAACTTCACGGAGCAAAGAGAATAACTCCAAAAGAGGCAAGCTGAATTGGATGCAGGTGATGATAAAATCAAGGAGCTAATCCAAGTTTTGGATCACCGGAAGGACGAATCAATTGAGCGTACATTTAAAGGTGTAGCTCGACATTTTCGGGAAGCATTCTCTGAACTCGTGCCTGGTGGCCATGGATTTTTGGTTATGATGAAGAAAAAGGATGCTGATCATGCAGATGATGATCGTGATGTGGTCGAGCCTCGTGAGGCAGATGCTGAAGGGAGAATTGAGAAGTATATTGGCGTCAAAGTCAAGGTTTCTTTTACTGGTAAAGGGGAGACACAGTCCATGAAGCAGCTCTCTGGTGGTCAGAAAACTGTTGTGGCCTTGGCTCTGATTTTTGCCATACAGAGATGTGATCGTGCTCCATTCTATCTTTTTGACGAGATCGATGCCGCACTAGATTCGCAATACAGAACTGCTGTCGGAAATATGATACGTCGCCTGGCAGACATGGCAAATACCCATGTTTATAACCACTACTTTCAGAACAGAGCTTGTGAAAGTGGCGGAAAAGATATACGGGGTGACGCATAAAAATCGAGTCAGTTCTGTAAACGTGATCTCCAAGGATCAAGCTCTGAGATTTATCGAGCACGACCAGTCTCATAATCACGAGTAAGTACAAATAGTTCATCAGCATTTCTGTTCCATAAAAACCTTATTGATGAACCACTTTTTAAGCCAATTGTAATCTTTTCTATGGATTCTTTTCCAAATACCTCCCCTTTGTGGGGGTTTTGTGCCCTTCACCCACATGTCTTTAGAATCTTTTGTTGGATTAATATGCTTTTCTTTGTTAAACATCCGGGTCCATATATCTAGTAATGCACCATTAGTTTAATAATGTCAGTTTTTTAATAGCCAGACCCCGAAACAAATTTTTGAAAAGGAAAGATTGACATAAAATAATTTGTTAATGTTGTTAATGTGCTCTATATGAAGATCACCACCACCCACCTTGCTGATATATTCAAGATTGCTAATGGATGACCAAATTCTGGAGTGTACCGAGCTCAAGGTAAAAGTTGTTTTGTTTTATATGCAAAATTATTTTGTTTTATTTGAAACTTGGTACATCCCACAGAATTGGATCCCCCGTCAGCAGCCTTGGATATATTTCTTGTCGAAACAGTCTCTAAAAGTTAATTAACCTTGAATACACGTTTTTTACAGTAGAAATGCATGTGTGATTTTTTTTTCATATTTCCTCTGTTTTTTTCCTGAGACCACTAACTACCTAACTCTCCACTTAACCACTGTCCCACGAAGCTTTTGATGATAATCTTGCATTTCCAGCTCTATATATGTGGTTTTTTACGATAAATCGTAGTACACACTACACAGTGTTGAGAAAGGCATTTATACTAGTTTAAGTATATGCCATGTTTAAATTAAGGGTTCCGAGTTTTCATGCATATTAAAAAAAAAAAAAAAACCTCAACATTTTGTTATGTATGTTCATAAAATTAGTCTTTAAGCATTAGTATTATTATGTTTAAAAATATTTTGGTTCCTAGACAAAATCATGAGCAATGTTAGTAGTTTATTGGAAAAATATAAAAACCCTGAAATATTTTGGAACCGAAAAAAAAAATCTTGAAGCCTTTTAAAGTGGAACGGAGGGAATAATAAATACCGAAGGGAAATTACTTCTATTACTCCATCTCATTTTTTCTTCTTCTCTATCTTGGTTGTGGAGTAGTGTTATTCTTGTTTTTCATTTCTCTTAAAAAAAAAATTTCATTCATGGCTACTTTGAAAACATTGGTATCTCAATCTCAATTATTTTCGAACAAAACTCAATCGAGAAGAACACCAAACAGAATTTCCAGTACTAAAAAATCTGAGCAACAGCAACAAAACCAATTTAGTTGCCTAAAATGAGATTTTAGTTGTCAAACATAAAGGCAACTAGTGGTAGTTGCGGAGCCTAAGTTGCCATATGGGTTGTTTCCAAATGTTAAGGCAACTACTATAAAAATTTAGTTGCCATGCATACTTTTGGCAACTTATGTTGGTGTAGCCGAATACGTGATTAGTTAGATGTTATAAATTAAGCCCACTAATTTTAAAAGGTGTTTTGGAGTTGCCAAACATACTAAAAACTAAGCTTTTGTAGTTGTCGGGTACTTGCTACGACATATGGCAACTAAATTAGATACCGTTGTGAGTGTATTTAGCAATTAATCTGATAATAGCCGAGTATCTTAATGTCATAATTGCAATAAGTTAAGGCAACTAAGTTGCAGTTGATAGATAGTTACGGAATCCTTTCACAATTATGTTTGCTAGTTGGCACGTGGTTCCCAAATCATTCCACGACTATTGTGGCAACTAAACTTTTTGTAGGACAGGCACTTGCAACGATGTAACTGTTATGGATGACAATAAATATGGTTACATGGTAATCAGAGCTGTTTGGTGATGGATGATAATTAATATGGCTACATCGTAACCACAACTGTTTGGTGATGGATGGCAATTAATATGGCTACACAGAACTGTTTGGTGATGGATGGCAATTAGTATGGTTACACAGTAATCGGTTATTGTAATTAGTTATATACCTCCGTAATCAGTTTTCTTAATTAATATAGCAATTAATTTTTATAATTAAAATTGTGATTAAATATGGAAATTAATATTATAATTAATATTTCTTTTTTAGTATGAAAGAGGTGAAAAAATATGGCAATTAATTATTATAATTAGTATATATATAGTAACAAGATAAATTAAAAAAAAATGCATTTCATTCCCAAAACCAACAAGTCATTATGCCTTACTACATGATGCTTTAAAAAGAAAAAATTTCATGGGCTTTAAAAAGAAAAGATGCCATACTACATGTCATCATCCTCCCTGCCCTATATCTTGATGAGAAGAAAGAAAAAAAAAAAACATTTCATCACTTGATCCAGTCCGCACTAGTCTTCCAAAAGAAATAAAGAAAGTCATTCATCATCACTAGCACCCTCACATTTGGGTGCTCCATGTCAGGATAGTCAAGGACGAAATTTTCATCCTTCATGTCATCATAGTCATCCTCATCATTTTGACCTTCCACGTCAAGATCCTCATCTCGCCCACAGACCTCCGCATCACCCTCCATTCCATCATTCAGGCATAACGATCGTCAATAAGCCGACTTCAAACATTTAACAAGGTAGGATAGTATCATAAGTATAAATGCGCACCTTAAAGTAAAGAACACATTCCTATTTAGAAATAATAAAAATTCAAAAAAAGCAATGAAATTATATAAAGGGGAAAAATGACTAAACGCTGCATTAACATCACCATATATGTGACATAAAATTACATATGCTATCTCGTTTTATGGTTAAAATGTATTCAACGAATTCAAAATCGAACACATAAACAATGATACTTTAACGAAAAGATTACATGTAAATTATATAAAAGAAATTCTACATCAAATTATTTTCGTTAATCCGATTAGATTAAAATAGAGTAGAAAAAGCAAGATAATGAAGAAGAAAAAGAAAACAATGGTATTGACATCTCTTAAAAAAAGACTTTTAAGCCCCTCAAGCAAATGAGATCATCACCAACAGCTAATCACGGATAACTATTGGAAAACAATCATTTTTATGTTCGTTTTGACTGTAAAATAATACCACCACCACTTCACTTATTCATCTATCAGCTGATGTTAATTTGTTGAGGCGTATAACCAAACACTTAAAATGCAACAGTGCATTATGGAAGAACAAAGCCTAAAATCCTTTCAAAATCTAATTGAAATAAGGGATTACGAAGAAATATGACGATCACCCATATTTGATTGTTCAGTTTCATTGGTTTCCTTCGGCATCGCTAACTCCAATTGTACGATGTAGCACCACCGGACATATGAAAATCAGAATCGCTTCAACCAGATCTTAAAAAAAACCTGCAAGGAAGAAACATTAGATGTAAATCCTTAACTCTGAGACGTTAAAATTGTGAGAAACGCTGATATGGAAAGGCAATTACCGAGATAACAGTATTTTCAGCTTTACTGTGGTATTACTTGATGTAGCAAGTGGAATAAGACCAATCGACAGACAAAGGAAGTGGAAAAAATCACTCAAGCAGCAGATGTAAGATTAAATGGAGAGTACAATGAAGACCACATGAGGAATTGTTGCTTGATGTCATTTTTCTTCTTCTAATTTAGGCTAAAAATTGATGAACAAAAAAGAGAAAGAGGGTAATGGAGGAAGAAGATAGAGAGCGGCGTGGAACCAATTGGGTTGTCATTAGGGAAATGATTTAGGGTTTTATCTTATTTATATAAGGTATCCGGATTGTGCACACATCTCGAGAAAATCGTGTGACAGGTAATTCATTGTCCAGCAGATAATTTTATTGGGCTTAGGGCAGTTATAGTGAATTTTCTGTTTACTAAACTGTTGCGGTTTTATATTTGTTTGACCAAAATTTATATAAGCCAAAATATTTTTAAGGGGTTTTGATAAATTATTTCTATTTTCGAAACTATACAGAAAAAATATTCTTATTTTCTTAAAATTTATTAAAGTATTCTCACCTTGACCGATTTATTCAAAAAACGATAGTAACATTTAGAAGATAGTAACCGCAAAATGTCCAATAAACCCCTTAATAGAGCTGGTCCGGCCCTACGAGTGATGGCGATTTGACTCGGCAAATGACTCATATTCACCGGTCTCAAAGGAAATATGACTCATTTTAATCTTCATCTTCATATGCTTCAAACATCCAGAAAAACCCAACATTGAAAACCTAAATTCAAACCATAATAGAAAACCCAAACACAAACTCCATCAACTACTCAGTTGACTTCAATCAATAATGTTCTTCCCGAAATCCTAGAACCCTAAATCTAATGAAAAACATGATTTTAGAAAGTAGGGACTCAAATATCAAATTCAACTAAATTAAATTGAAGAATCGTTGGACATCATTGAACCTGATAAAGTGTCTCGTTTTTTGGGTACCTGATACCCGTATCACTTCCAGAATAAACCGATACCCGTATCAGTAGCCATGATTTTATAAGTGTACATATCTTAAGATCAGATTTTGTAGTGTATATACCAATTAGTTTTTAAAGCATAATAATTTTCTAGACTCGTAGTCTGTGGCTAAATTGTGTTGTTGTGAATAGATCACCGTTGACTTCTGACTTTTTATATGTGGTATGCTGAACGGAAACAAAATTTTACTCGTGTACGAGTAATTAGGACTATCAATGTGTATGGTTTCGTCCAAGTACGACTTGACCCAATTACACGAGTTCACTTCGGTTTTTAAATTAGTGGACCGAAATCTGATACAACAAATCTCAGGTGTCCATCAGTTCTATGTACCCATTGGGTATAAGAAGGCTATCAAATTTTTCATAAACGCTGGTAAATAACTTTCTCTTTTATCTTTAATCAACATTATTTTTATCACTTTTTATTAGTGTTTTAAATAAAGATTAAACATAACAAAAAAATAGGAAATGAGAAAAAATCAAAATCGAACTAGACAAAATGCTTTGAATTTTATTAAAAAAGTCATTAACCAATAGTAGGACATTGAGATTTCGGGTTTATCTTGGGTGTATTGATCATGTATCAAGATTCAGGGGCCCAATTTTAGGACCCAGATCAATTGGTGTGAGCGCGGTTTCGGGTAATATGACACTTACTGACAACCCTAATTGAGTTAGATGGACTTAATCCACCAATGAATCTGAGTTGTAATAGTACTACAACCTGAATCATATATGTTTAACGACTTTCGGATCTTGAATAAAGTCTTGTATGCGGTTGTACCTCGATATATCCTTAAGAAGACTTCAAGGGTCGCTAAACTCCTCGAGAGGATATATATGTATGTGCACTTTGATGGTCTAAATCATAAAGTGAATTCATTTTTCTTGTCTTTCTTCCCGATCTAAGTTTCGTGATTGGTTTGATGAGTCTAAATGGGAAAAAAGTAATGTCGAGTTGAGGGAATAAGAGAAAAACAAAAAATATATATTTATTTAGGTTTTCTCTTTTCTTTTCGGATTATATGATAATTAATTTTTTAGTGGGGCATCTTAAGGAACTAATCAACAAATTTTGAAGCTATATACTTGCCTTGAAAAAATTATAGAGTTGCAAAAGTCTTTCCCGATATCGACTTATGTAAATCTCTATGCGCATCCAGTGAGATTGAAAAGATCATAGAGTCGTATAATCTTGTCATGCAGTCTGATTATATAAATATCTAAGCATATCCAATGGGATCAAACGGTTTTTTGAGTCGGTATATTTCAACGAATTCTTGAAACTCCTCATTGAATTACACTCGTATTTCATTTGTTTCTCCGGTGATGCACCAATTTCACCGGATGTCCATCGACCACGCTCATGTTGCCCGTTATCCATCAAGCTTATACAATATCACTTGACCTTACTCGTTTTCATCGGGATTCCTTCCATTTCCTCGACTATCCCTCTATTTCACTGAATGTCCATTAGTTTTACTCAATTTCACCGACTTCACCTGTATTTCATCGATTTCTTTGGTTAATTATCAATATCACCCAACGTCACTTGACTTTGCTCAATTTCACTTGGATCCCTTCGAATTTTCATGTTATCCATTAATAGACTTTTCTTGCTATCCATCAACAGTCTTCACTTAATCCCGTCAATTTTATTTGGTAGCATACCAACCCCACTTTATTCTCTTGACCAATCCATAAATATGTTGGATATTTTCAATATCTTAGAAACTAAAATGGTTTTCTGTTTTGGTTCGCCGCTATGACGGGGAAGTGTTATGTGATGGATAAACACAATGGATGTTAGTTGGAGATGAAGAGACACCTTTAATAGGTGTGATGGTTCATAAAAGACACAACCATTCCCAATAGACACCTTATGTGTCTTTTGGAAGTGAAGAGGTATCTCCAATAGGCATGAATATCCCTATAAGTAGTGAAGGTATTCTCCCATTTTTATAAACAATCAATTCAACTTGTTTTCCTCTTTTTCTAAAGCATCATCAGAAACCTCTCTCGTGTGTTCTTGGTTGGGTCAAGGGGTGCAAACCTTGAATCCAATTTCTCTGTTGTTGGGCTTTCATTGTATCCCGAAGGCATTATTTCGCATACCTGTTGCAATCTCCAATTGATATTGAGAGGGTAGAAATAATCGTCTAAAAGAAATCTATTCGAGCCTTGAAAGTCTAGAGTACAACAATTTCTTTGTGTTTATTTCATCCTTTATTTGAACTCATTTTCCAACAAAATATGGATCACAAATATAATTGACCTGTGTATATTTTTACCTTTTTATTTCAAAAGCATACGCATTTACATTACGATGCCTATATCAGAATTAAAACGGAGCGGGTAGAGGAAATTGGATCCATTTTACATTACATATTCACATAAAATTGGCGCTCTAAATTCCCACCAAAAACTTTTTCACTAATCCCTTCGTATCTTTTCATATCTCGTCCCATCTCTTTCAAATCTAACGACAACAAACTATGACAAGTCATCGATCCTTATGCACTGGTCAAGGTGTTTCACAATTGCAATCTTTGTTGGCGGGAATAACTAAGTTTTGGCGCCCAAATTCCCGCGACATTTCAACCAAATTTTGTCATAGGATTCTTTTCCCTTTACTGGAACCCTAGCTGCATCTTTGCCTATAATTTTTCTACTTCGTGTTATTTCGACTCAAAGCTGTAACAAAACCCACAAACGGAATTTCATAGTTCATACCATTCACCACCAAAAGATAATTTTCTCTCACCAAACTCTACCCTAAACCGAAACCCCATCTTCGAATCTTCATTTGAATGATTTTTGTTCGAGAAAAAGAAATCATCGTCAACAACAACGAGTTTCTTCCCATTAAAAACCCACAAAAGGATTCCCCTCATAAACATAGAATCCACATCAAAGCTTTAGGGCATGTTGGTGACTGAATTATGATTTCCCAGTCAAATCTTTAACCTCATATTAGTGATCAGTATGCGGTAATCTGTATAACCCGTAAAACGGTTCATAGTCAAATCATTTACAAATTACAATTTTTCGATCTAATTAAGGAAATTAGAGTTCATCGGATTGTAACTGCACAAATCTATTAATCTGGTAAGTAAGCTTGATATGTTCATCTATTTACTTGAAATACGTTTTATATAGATTCAATCTTTTGAAGCTTAGGTGGGGATTACATCTTTGTTTTTCTAATTTCGTACGATTCCTTACTATTTGAGTCTTGTATTCATCGAAAGAAAATAAATTGATTTGCTAATTGGGTTTTTATTTTGGTGCAGGCGTGAGTTTTTGTTCGTTTGAAGGATTTGGACGTTTGGGTATCCATCAGCAACTGGAAGTCTGAAATAATCACCAGTTTGTGGTAATTTTCTTATTGTCTTTCTTTTCCCCTCTCGTTTGAGCTAATCTTTGTCATCACTTTGATACCTCTTAACTGTTTGAGATAATGTCTCACTTGTGAATGTGATGGATTGCTTTCTCAACAGTAGTTATCGTGGTGAAAAAGATGGGGCTCTGGTTTGAACTAAGAAATCTGCGTGTAAGTAGAGATATCTGATCTCCAATCCATTTCAAAAGTGAAATTATTGAAAGCTCGATATTAATTTGTCTCAGCTACATTTCCTATTTCTTGGAACAGTCTCTTTTAACTCACTTATCAAACTCTTTTTTGATTAATAGTTTAATGGGATTGATGTTAATTTTCTACAATTATGCATTTTTGTTTATAGTTGAGTAGATGATTGCATTCAGAATTAATATGTGGTTGAAGCTTTGTCTAGGAATTGAGAGCAAAAAATATACACAGTTTGCATTTTGTACTATTTATATAGTTGGTATATTTTGAAATCATCTTCTGATAAATTTTGAAATTTATAAATCTATGAATGTCCATGATTCTACTCACCTTAAAGAGATTTGGAACCTATCTTGCTAAGAGAGGTCCTACTTCCTCCCAATATCTAGAGTTGTTTGGTTCATAATTTGAACCTAACTTTTGGTTTTCCACCAGAAAATTTACAGATTCAATGTGCAGAATTCGTGAATTGTGGACTATACGAGAAATTTACTGGCTTAATAACTAATAATCATATTGATATGTGGATTGGGTATTTGGGGTTATAGTACTTTTTGTTACAAAGATTCTTTGGGGGTTTTCCTTTGGGATTTTTATAGATCTCGTTGTCTTAGGTTTGACAGTAACCTAAAGGTTGATTGGAGGTCGATCTGGTAGTTTGTGGAAAATGTGGAATAGTTCAGATGTATCTGGTAATCAATGACTTGCAGATGAATGGATTAGACTAAATATTGTTCCATTTTATCCTAAGACTAAAATCAGACCCTGAAAAATGAATTTCATAGTGCTTAAAAATGGAGAGTTTAAGTGTTATTTATTATCCTACAGGTAAAATAATGGAGTACGATGAAGCAATCAAGTTGATGGAGAAGGACGGATCGTTGTTTAGTCAACTGGTGAAAGAATATTGGTCACATGTCCATTCTGCAGGTACAAGTTACGCTAACTGTATTTTGTTGTGGCACGCACAGAGAATTATGCGATTGTATGATAAGCTCTTCATAGAATTTATAAGCCACCAGAAACATTTGTATAGACTATAGATTAGATGGAGGACCAATTGATCTGATAACCAACCAACTCATGCTTCTGATAAAAATCCCCTTTATTTAGTATTAGTGATACAAAGTCTTAATTGTATCTTTCGCACAATTTTTGATTACATGTCAGTACTCCAAATTTTGTTTGTGTTTTGATTTCCTTCTTTGTGTTGAAGGATTGTGTGACTGATATGTCCATTATAAGGTCCGTACATGGAAATGTACTTAACCAATTATCATGTTTGGCTCTTACATTTGGCCGCCATCGCATGTTATACAATGCTGCCCTTCCTAGTTTCTCAATTCACCTGACATTTGTAAGTGATTAACATCGATATTTACATAGCGTGGATTCTTGGTCAGAATACACGGACAGTATTGTGGTATATAAGCCTGAATATGATGAATAATCAAATAGCAAGGTTTCAAGAGTAGTTTATGATTTGTTAATTGGCTCTTGCGACGGAGTCCTGTGCGGAGAGTCCCCAGTGACTTCATAAGGTCGTATGTCAACCCTTATTTTTGCCTCTCCTACGAGGTTCTTGCTTTACTTTGATCTACATCGGTTTGCCACTTCTACGAGGTTCTTTCTTTACTTTGATCTACATCTGTTTGCCACTTGTTTTTAGTTTATTGGCTCTCGACTGACTTGTAAAAATGTTACGCAGTCTCTTCTAATATTTTGAATGAGAATTTCCTTGTTAAAAAACATAAGAGTTTTAAGTTAAAACTGTTGTATCGATAACAGTATGTTTGATAACACATAAAATCCGGTAACATAAGAATCAAGAAAGAGATGGGCCAATTCAGAGGCTTTTCTTCAGACATTGTCTGGTCTTAACTTCTTTAATTGGTCGATTGTGTTCGCAGGAGGGTAGGCCAATGATATTCTCTATGAGCAACAAAATAAAAGGGAGAGGGGCATGGAGCTCACAAAAACTGCACTAGTTGACACTCACAAAATAGTCTCGACGAAAACCATTACCGACAAAGTATGCAGAGAAGGCTTCTCTAAGAGTCGCAAGCAAGTTGAATTTATGTATTCTCCCCTTTCAGGAGGATCCAATCTTTAAGCAGGAGTGTTCTTTTGATAACCCCTTTTATGGGTAATGTTTTTGTACAAGAACTATATGCAATTTTGTTGTAATTCTTGAAAATACTTTGCTGAACAATTAGCTTTTTCACTGTTGAAAGGGTCAGTTGCCAACAATGGAGAAGGCAAGGATACGGAAGAACTTGGGTTTTACTTTTGAAATTATTGAGTGTTAATAGTTTCAGATTTTGACTGGAATGATATGCGTTGTTGAATTTGTAAAAGAGTTCGGTTTATATTACTGTCGATTTAGTCGACTCATGTAAAAAAATTTATAGTTTGTGCATCCAAGCATTTGATCATAGTGAAGCAAAACATTGATTTGAACGAGTTTTCATGTTCCCGTTCGAGAATGTTTGATGTCAGACTTGCACCCACAAAGGACGAAGTTCAAGTCCACCACATAATCTACTTGGTTTTGTGTTTAGAAACTACTGGAAATAGTATTGCGATTAAATTGTTTCCTGAGTATTTAGGAACTAGCAGTTCTAGAAGTTTCCTTCGTTTAGTTTCGAAAGAATTAGGCTACAAGCGTATTTTACGTAGTTGGCCTACATTTGTTGCTAAAGATTTTGGAAACAAATGAAAACTGGAGTTTCCGTTAACATTTTGCCAAAATATACAGGAACTAGAGTAGCCTTTTCCTAGTTTCGGAAGTGTTAGGCTACTAGCTTATCTCATGTTGTTGGCATATGTTTGTTGCTAAAGAGTTCAGAAACTATTAACAACAGTAGTTGCGATCAATTTGTTGCCGAAGCATATGGGAACTAATAGTTGACTTTGACTAGTTCCGAAAGCCTTTGGCAAATAATTTTTTTGAGCTGTTGTCAGATTTTAGTGGCCTTTTCTCAGGTTTTTTGTAGCATCACTTATGTTTCTCATGATCTAACCCGTCATGGTTTCTATAAGTCATCATTTTCGTTAAAACTGAATCATTTTACTCGATGGGAGAGTAAGAATGATAGTCAAGGGAGAATTTCACATATGCCATCAATATCCCATGTTGTGATTGGATCAGATAATATGAACAAAAATGATGATCATAAGCAGAAACAAATGACATTCAGAGGAACTACGATCTGTAGCAATGAAATTACACGTAAAAGATCCATCGAGAAAAGGGGACAATAACGACACAATGGCCCAAATTTTGATGAAAATGAAGCCTTCATTAAGTGGGTATGTTAAGTTTCTAGTTTATAGCAAAGTTGTTTACGATGCACTTGAGAAAATCGTCATGAATGCAGACTATTCTTCTTGTAAGTTAATATGCAATAAACTCCTCATTGGAAATTTGTTTATGATTCAATAACCCCCGAACTAAATATGTTAAATGTTCACATATAATTTGTCTTTTCTATTGCACGTAGATGCAGAGCTGAGAAATACAGGATTAGAAAGGTCGGGAGCATTAGCAAACGATTTGGAGTGGTTTAAAGAAGTGATGGGAATTCAAATTCCATCACCAACAACCTCTGGGATTTCATATGCATCCTATCTCGAGGAAATAGCAGTGAAGAATCCTAAAGCAATCTTTTGCCATTTCTACAACATTTACTTCGGGCTCGCAACCGGTGGTCGAATGGTTGGTAAAAGGGTACGTACTATATGAATGCATATGATAATGAAACAGAAACAGATTCAAGTGTAGCTACATATATAGAGTTGCTTTATGTTTCTTTTTTATCAGGTTCAGGCATCTGAAAAGATACTTGAGAACAAGGAGTTGGAATTCTACAAGTGGAATAATGGGGAGATTTCGGAACTACTACAGAATGCTAGAGAGAAGCTAAACAAAGTCACTGAAGTAAGTAAAAATCTTTTGTTCATGGGATTGTTTAAAGAATCAGTAGGTTACGAATTAATGATTAACCTAATATATTTCATGTGTTATGTCCCTGGAACAGAGCTGGACCAGGGAAGAGAAAGATCAGTGCTTGGAAGAAACTGAAATATCATTCAAGTACTCTGAAGACATCATGAAACTTATAATATCTTGAAATTATTATGCATCATGGATTGATGAATTCGAAGTTATTTGTATGTTTTGCCGTACTATGGAGTCTTGAATTCAAATTAATAAACAAACTTGTTGAAAATTCTGTCACATGTAACCTTCTTCTATGTGTAGACTGTAGAGTATGACAAGTCATGATGCCGTGAAATTGTCTATTTTTTATTGCTATTTTTAGTGGTTTGTTCATTTTACTTTCTGTCCAGTGCTTGATATCGAGATTTCCTTCTCTCTGATAGCTCTCTCTCTTTTGTACATACTAATACTTTTTTCTTTTAATACAATCTTCCAGTTCCAAAAAAAGAAAAGAAATGTTAACTCAATTTATTTCAATCCCAAAAGTCTTCTAAGCCTATCAATAATTGCATTACATTTGCCAAATTTATTAGTTGCCCTACAACAAACTTACAGCATTATATAACTCTTACACTAACAAAGTGTCACCCCTGCGTATGGTAGAATTCATCTACCATATATGCAATTCGTAAATCCCTTGTCAGTTCAAAATCACAACCACCATTTTTTTTTTGTTAAGAAGCAGAAGCAGAAGCAAAACCCAAACAAAACCCCACAATCCAGTTCCAACGCCAACAACAAAAGTCATTCGGTTTCCTTCACTATTTGGCCGGCTATTGTCTACGAAAAGCTGGACTAGATAAAAGTCTAGTCAACGATGACTGACTAAGACTGATAGATATTTCCCAACCCATGCACCACGATCATCAAAATCTATTTTCGGTCTGGAAACTCACTATTCGAAACTGCGGGTCCTGAAACTTTGTTTCATTTTATTTTCATAGTTTTGTCGTACTACCTTCCTTGTGATTGAACTTCGAACTTCCCAAAAAATTCGGTCCATTTTAACACGTACACCATTAATTAATTCCAATGTGACGATTCATTGCAATCTAGTTAAAGATGCGTCGATCGGTTCCTTTCAATCTAGTCAAAGACGCAATTATAATGGGGCAAAACACACACACACGGTTGCAGGATTCAAAAAGACATGCACTTCCTCCGTAAAATACATCTCTGTCTGTCTGTCTGTCTTCACTCTCCCTTAGATCATATCTTAATGTAAGACTTCCCACTATTTCGATGATCAGGACAAAGAAGTGGTCGTTTGGTTCCAAATTTTTAATCCAATTATATATATTGTTGCAGTTGAAAGAAACATTTCAGAGTTTGCAACTTACATCCATGGCCGTCTCTTTCTGGTGGATGCTGATCTGAAGGCTCGTCAAGTTGCTGAATTTGAACTATGCGTTTTAATGACTCTACTACACCGACAGAGGACGACATAGTAAGGTCACTACATCTAGGTAGAGAACAGTAAAAGTCTCAAAAACAGTGATGTTGTTTGCAGGTGAGGAAGACACATGTGGAATATATAGTGCATAAACAGACTAGAAGGCTAGTAGAGTTTGTTACAAATACCTAATTCCCTTCAATAAGAGGTTCAGTACTCCCCCTCGACCTTTATGATATGAAAAGCATGATAAGAAACTACGTCTATGTCAGAGACAGAGGTTGTTGTGCACAATAAATTCTCAACTACGGTTGCAGATCATATCTTAATGTAAGACGTCGCAGTATCAAGTAACCTCTGGATCCTTAATTAAACAAATGTTGACTTACAAATATGCTAAACCAACAGGCTTTTGTTGAACGGAGGGCGTACTATATATAAGAAAAGAGGTCTTTAGTATGAATCGATTCTCTGAATAAAAATTTTGTTTATGACATCGATGATGATGACAAAAAATGGTCCCTGGTTCTAAATTTCTAATCCAATTTACTGTTGCAGTTGAAGGAAACGTTCCAAAATTTGCACCTTACATACATGGCCGCGTCTTACTGGTGGATGCGGATCTGAATTCAAGGGCTGTACCAGTTGCTAAACATGATAATGAACTATGCGTTTTTAATGACTCTACTACACTGACAGTGGACAAGATAGTTAGGTTACTACATCTAGGTACAGAACAGTGAAAGTCTCAACAACAGTGATGTCGCTCGCAGGTGAAGAAGATACATGTGGAATATATTGAGTGCGGAAACAAACTAGAAGGCTAGTAGAGTTTGTTACAAAAATAGTAGTCATCTTATCAGTACCTAACTCCTTTCAATGGGAGGTTCAGTACTCCCCTCGACCTTAATGACATGAAAAGTACTCCCCGCAATGCACAATAAATTCTCAACGACTTGTCTATAATGTCAATGTCCTTCGAGTCCTGAGATGAAATTGCAAAATAAATTCTCAACTACTTTCTCATTTTTCCTTTAAGGAATCTTAGTTCATTCCTTGAGCAGATTCTTCTTAATACTCATTACTACTATAAACCGTATCTTTCACCATTTACCAAGTGATTCCGATGTCTACTTAGTTATTCAGAAACCGTACGTAAAAAGAGCAATTTCTGAATGATAATTAGTCTACGTTTCATTCATTTCAATATGCGTTTTATTCTCTAGCTCGACTCCCTTTGTCAACTGTCATGATCAGCTATATATCACACTCCACCTTTACCTTCGCATATAATTCACTTTTATAAAAACTCCAACTCAAGAGCAGATCTTTTATTAAAAACTAAAAACAAGAACTGATTATCAAAAAAAAAAAATCTAGCTAGCAAGACAGACATGAAATTTATCACCTTTTTTCTTCTTTTGCTCTTTGCTCGATTGCATGTCATAGTTCAATGCTGCCATGACAATGAGAGAACAACACTTTTAAGCTTCAAAGCGTTTCTCTCTGACCCTTCAGGCCGTTTAATTGCTGCAACTGGAAGGGAATTCATTGCTCTGATGACAGTTTACATGTCATAAAGGTCGACCTGCGGAACCCAAGACCGGACAAGTTTATGCGCAATCTTTATTCGGCTGTCATTTCAACATCGTCTGAGCCATCTGATGCACTTAATGGTACAATTTCTCCTTCCCTCTTTGATCTTGTTTATCTCAACCATCTTGACTTAAGCTACAACAGTTTCGACTACTCCAAAATCCATAACGACTTTTCTAAACTCAGAAACCTTGTTTACCTTAATCTGTCAAATTCGATGTTTTCAAGTCCTATTAAGAACCAGTTTGAAAATCTATCTGCTTTGCAGTACCTTGATATATCGTGCTCATCTATGATATTTGATTTCTCATCATTCTCATATAGCATCTCAACATTAAAAGAATCATATAATTATTTTACTTCTTATTTGCCTACTAGTTATGTTTCTTCAACTGATATAAGTTGGTTAAGAGGGGTTAACCAATCTTAAGGTTCTAAACTTAACGGGTGTTGATTTATCTGTGGCTTCTTCAGTGTTCCACACGAACTGGGCTGAACCTATTGTTTGTACCCAAAATTATTTCTAGGCACTAAACACAATGATTTGATGATGGTGATACAAAATAATTAGGGCTAGAAAAAGAAGTAAACATAGACTGGAGACAAAAAATTTAACGTGGTTCGGCAAGTTGTGCCTAAATCCACGGAGGAATGTTGGAAATGTAATGCAATGGATGCTATAATATGCGAACTGGAGCAGACTGAGGCGTGATATAATCACTGTCCTTAAGAATAGATTTCGCCCCACAAGGTGCAACACGGTATAACGGCGTCTATTCTCCAGGATTCAACAATCATAATCCGGTAAGAGTGCACTCTCTTACACTGGATTCTTGTGAACAATAAGAAGTCAGTTTTACTATAAACACAATGTTTATGCACTGCAAGCATAGACACAAGTCAATACAGTAATACTTGTACAAAGATCAGAGGGAGAATTAGATTGACAGAAAGAATTCTCATTAGGTAGATCAATTGCTCTACCTATATATAGATACCGAAAAGACGCCTAACCAAAAGTCGTAATGCTTTGGACCGATGTGTTTCAAGGGATGCAATCTAATAGAACATCTTCATAGGATTCAATCAACCAACACAACAGTTCACCAAAAAGATATGTCCCTTACTCTTCTCTGTACCAATCCATCCAAACACTTGTTGGTGTCATAACTACCTTTAAAGTAGTTATCAACCATAACTATCTATAATGTATTTTGAAATACATCAGCATAATACCAACAAGGAATCCCATAGGAAGTGATTTTATTGATGATCATGATACATCTTCGGGTTGGCTAACCTAGGATTCCATATCTCTTTAGGGTTTAGGGTACATGTATTTATATTGTTATGTAACCCTAATTTTAAATAAACTTAATGTGCAAGCAACTTGGGAAACAAGTCTTCTAGAATCTTCTTTCACGGGCTAGACGTAACGGGCTTTATTAGCGGGCCTTTCGTGTATTTTATACACGGTACAAACATCGCCCCCTCTTAACCTCCAACTTGTTGGGGGTTAAGAAGTTTGTCTTTCCTTCTGCATCGACCGTTGATGATGTAACTCTCCCACAAGCGTTTGTAGAGATATTACAAAGACACCCCCAACTGTGATAACCCGCAATAAAATTTGCTCACGTGCTAGACGATACTTTTTGCCACGTGGTGGACTTGATGATGCTCGAGAGATAGTCGAGACTTGAGTGGAATGTAGTGTGCTTGCGGCTGGGGTAAGGCTTTTTGCTCGCAACGTAATAAGGTTGTAGCGCTCGCTGCTCCGGTAGGCTGGTTGTATTGCTTTTATTGAGTACGAGTCTTTGGACCAATATCGGGCATTGGACTCGTGGTCGAGACGAGACTTTATTCTTGCCAAAGTGCAAGTCTTTCATAATCGCGTTCAAGGAGAGATTTTTCGCTTGCGATAAGAGCAAGACTTATGTGCTCACATGCAAGGTAAGGCTTTAGGTGCTTGCGATGTGATGCAAGGATAAACATTGAAGGGTCTAAGAAATCCTCATCTCAAACTCTCGATCATGTCGCTATCCACGAACCTTGAACTCGATCATGTTGTTATCCACGAACCTCAAACTCGATCATGTTGCTGCTCCAAGTGCACATCAAAGTTTCTCGATCACTGAAAGTTTTGCTTATATGTTGTAGCGAATTGAAAGATGATTCGAACGAGCCAAAAATCACTAAATTCGGACTTAAAACGAAGAAGTTATTCACGAAACAAGATTTGAATGAAGCGCATGTGTTGTTGCTGACATAGCAGTGACTGTATCAAGACTGCTGATGTGGTAGTCGATGACTGGACTAAGGTGCTGATATGGCACCGTACATGATGACGTGGCAATACGTAACAGAACCCATATAGCACAACATAGTAGGATGATGACGTGGCAGTAAGATGACGTGGAAAATGCACTTACTCGACCAAGGCTGATGACGTGGCACCTTTTGCTGACGAAGAGCTGCTGACTGTGCATGCATTGCTGAGGTGGCAGGTGACTGGTTGGACCCGAACGGTCTAAACCAGGTTGGACTTATTACACGTGTCGCTTTCTGGTTGGTTGAGTCATGCTGAATCGGTTTGGTGAACCTGAAGCTTGATCTGAGGTTGGACAGATCTAACAGTCCAGATTTCGTCGATCTGACAGATATGATTGGCTCGATCTGGAGGTGTACCTGAGGTTGTACCTATGCGGCTATACAGAGGAGATGCTTTGGTAACGCTTTCTGCAACACCTTTCGGTGTTTTTGTTTTATAACTTTTTTGTTTCGTAACGGTTCCTTAACTGTTTCGCAACAGTTACTTCAACCTTGCAACAGTTTTTCTGAAAGCTTCACAACAGTTCCACATGAACCCTAACTTTTTATTTTTCCCCTTTTTCACCGCTGATTTTTGTACGGAATCCTGCGCATGATTTTGATGTTTTGTACCACACTTTTCTCAATGGAAATAACACGATTCTTTCACTCGAATCCCCTTAGTCGGCGCCAGTTTTTGTACCCAAAATTAATTCTAGGAACTAAACATGATGATTTGATGATGGTGATACGGAATAGTTAGGTCTAGCAAAAGAATTAAATATAGACAGTAGACAAAGAATTTAACGTGGTTCGGCAAGTTGTGCCTACATCCATGGAGGAATCCCATAGGGAGTGATTTTATTGATGATCATGATACAATTATATTTCTTCGGGTTAGCTAACCTAGGATTCCATATCTCTTTAGGGTTTAGGATACATGTATATATATTGTTATGTAACCCTAATTTTGATGTAAACTTGATGTGCAAGCAACTTGGGCAACAAGTCTTCTAGAAACTTCTGGAATCTTCTTTCACGAGCTAGACGTAACGGGCTTTTTTTGCGGGCCTTCCGTGTATTTTATACACGGTACAAACACCTATATCGGTGCTTGGAAACCTTAGGGAGCTATCACTCTCTAATTCTAGCATTTCTGGTCCATTCCCACTTCATGAATTTCATAATCTCTCACGTTCGCTTCTCCGGATGGGTTGTAATCCTTTGAGCTCACTGATTCCAGTCCAGCTTGCTAATTTCACATCTCTTTTAGTACTTGATTTGAACAACTGTCAGTTGCAAGGTTCAATGCCTTATCTTACACAACTTCAATACTTGGATGTGAGTGATAACAAAAACTCATGGCATATCTCGTTTTCATGTTCAATCATCCGTGGCCTAAACTTCAACTTCTTATAATTATTTTGACTAATGTTAGTAGGCAAATACGGAGTTCTATTTCAAATGCATCATCGCTGGTCTATCTTGTTGCATCATTTAGTCAATTCAAGGATCCTTACCAGATTCAATTTCAAACCTTACGCACTTGAAATATATAGACCTCGGTTTCAACTACATAAGCTGAGTTACATTCCCTATTCAATCTCTCATCTAAGAAATCTGCAGGTGCTAAATTTGATTCAGAACAGTTTACATGGTCCCATTCCAAAATCAATATGTGAGATTTCCTCTCTTTCAACTCTCCTTGTAAATGTCAACAATTTGAGTGGATCAATACCAAGTTGCATTGTCAATCTTCAAAAACTGCGGGTGTTCGATGTCACACGCAACAGTTTGCAGGGAACTATCTCCTTTAGATCTATGTTCCTAAAGTTGAATCCTGTGTAGATATCTTTCAACAATAACTTTCTAGACGTGAAGATATACATCAACTACTCCCTTACACCTGAATTTGAACAACTGAAAACCTTAGGCCTGCAACGTTGCAATTTGAAAAGGTATATCCCAACTTTCATTTGTAATATGACCCAACTTGTTCTGTTGGATATGTCATTTAATAAACTCGTAGGCTCTATCCCTTCTTATATCTTCGAACTCCCACATCTGTCTTACTTGGAACTCTCAAACAATAACCTAGAGGGAAAACTACCGCATTCGATATATCTTACTCAAGAATTTGCATTATGAAAAAGCGGGGGTCTAACAACACCACCCAATATTTCACTTAGCAATCTGTATGGACAAACTCGAATATACTTTTAAGAGAATCAACAAGACTCAATCAATTAAAAGTATATCAGCGAGTTTATATCTCTCTCTTGATTTGATTTACTCAAGCAGGAACTGTGAGTTCTAATCAAATACAAGGAATAACTCGGATGGTACCAAATACCAATATCCGAGGATCAATCAATGACAATCAACAACCAAAGGTTGGATTACTCTAATTGATGATCTAACGCACAACCTGTATTATTTCAATTATAAAGATAAAACAATATAATGCCGAAATTGAAATAACACAGACACCAGAAATTTTGTTAACGAGGAAACTGCAAATGCAGAAAAACCCCGGGACCTAGTCCAGATTGAACATACATTGTATTAAGCCGCTACAGACACTAGCCTGCTCCAAACTAACTTCGGTCTGGAATGTAGTTGAACCCTAACCAATCTCACACTGATCCAAGGTACAGTTATGCTCCTATGCCTCTGATCCCAGCAGGATATTGCGCACTTGATTCCCTTAGCTGATATCACCCACAACTAAGAGTTTCTATGACCCAAAGTAGAAGAATTTAATAAACAAATCTGTATCACACTGAAAAGTCTACGATAATAGATAAATCCGTCTCCCACGAATATACCTATGAGTTTTGTTCCGTCTTTTGATAAATCAAGGGGAACAGGAACCAATCAATAATACCAAACTTATATTCCCGAAGAACAGCTTAGTATTATCAATCACCTCACAATAATATTAATCGACGCAGAGAAAAAAGATATTGTGGAATCACAAACGATGAGACGAAGTTTGTTTGTGATTACTTTTTATCTTGCCTATCGGAGATATAAAATCTCAAGCCAATTATTACAACTCGTACGATACATATAGCAAGATCAGATCACACAACTACAAGAAAAGTAGTATCGGTTTGGCTTCACAATTCCAATGAAGTCGTTAACCTGGTTTAGAAGAAGAAACCAAAGGTTAAAGGAGAATCGATTCTAACTATGCAACTAGTATCACACGTATGGTGTGAGGATTAGGTTTCCCAGTTGCTAGAGTTCTCCCTTATATACACTTTCAAATCAGGGTTTGCAATCAATGTTAGCTTAGTAACAAAGCATTCAATATTCACTGTTAGATGAAAACCTGATTAGATTCAAGCTAATATTTCTCAATCGTTAGATCGAAAACATAACTTGTCACACACAAATGAAATGTCCAATTTTGGGTTTATGAACCGTACCCAGACATTAACATTTGTTGGTTCAACAAGTCAACCAAATGGTTAGCCATATGATTACTTTCATATCAACCATATTCTTCTTCACCATAACTAGTTCCAATGAATCAAATGAACTAGTTAGAGAGTTGTTCAATTGCTTAGATCTTATGTAACTACACAAGACACAATCAAAACAAAAACGGTTTGATTCACTCGAATCGGTTCATGAACTTTATATCCACAGTTTGCAAAAGCATTCCTTAGTTTAAATAAACATGAGTTCAAGAACAACCGGTTTTAGATATAACCTGCTGTTGATGGTGGTTTTTAGCTTAAGGTTAAAATCGTAAAACTATACATCCGACATGACGTCACTATGACCATCAGCACATTTATTGAATCAATCGGCATGCCTACGTAAGAATTACCGGGGAACCTTTTTTTTTACATGGTTCATGTTCCAAGGCAAAACCCTTAACATTGACTAACATCATCCATGCCAAACCCTAATTCTCATGCTACCGCGCCAAGGCATACCAACCATGCCAGCCGCACCACCGTGCCAATGTCAAACCATGCCAGCCACATCTTCGCGCCAAGGCATGCCAACCATGCCAGCCGCACAACTGCGCCAATGGCAAGCCATGTCAGCCACATCACCGTGCCAAGGCATGCCAACCATGTCCGCCGCACCACTGTGACAATGGCAAACCATGTCAGCCACATCTTCGCGCCAAGGCATGCCAGCCACACCACTGCGCCAATGGAAAACCATGCCAGCCGCATAACCGCGCCAAGGCATGCCAACCATGCCAGCCGCACCACTGTGTCAATGGAAAACCATGTCAGCCATATCTTCGCGCCAAGGCATTCCAACCATGCTAGCCGCACCACTGTGCCAATGGCAAACCATGCCATCCAGGTTTACCGCACCAAGGCATGCCAGCCATGATGGGCGCACCATGCACCAATGGCATGCCAAACCCTTAACCCTAGCCATGCTGGCCGCACCATGCGCCAATGGAATGCAAGACCCTTGGCCCCACCATGCCAAGCCAACCGCACCTTGCCTTGGCCCTACCATGCTAAGCCCTCCAAACCCTTGGCCCCACCATGCCAAGCCAACCGCACCTTTCCTTGGCCCTACCATGCCAAGCCGTCGAAACCCTTGGCCCAACTATGCCAAGCCATCCGCACCATTTTACCTTGGCCCCACTATGCCAAGCCGTCCGCACCATTCTGCCTTGGCCCCACTATGCCAAGCCGCCCGCACCATTCTTCCTTGGACCCACTATGCCATGCCATCCGCACCATTCTGCCTTGGCCCCACTATGCCAAGCCGTCCGCACCATTCTGCCTTGGCCCCACTATGCTAAGCCGCATGCACCATTCTGCCTTGGCCCCGCTTTTCCAAGCCGTCCGCACCATTCTGCCTTACTATACCATGCAGGCCTTCCCCATACGGCTACCAAAACGAAGGCGTGCGACGATAAACGGCCAAACTTCAATCCTAGATGCAAATCCTAGATGAAAATCCTAGCCGTCCAAGGTCGCCAGACAACACATGGTAACCTTTGGCCCAAAACCCTAGTTTTGGCCACGCCAAACCGTGCCAAGGCATGCCATGCCACATATGCCAATGGCATGCCAACCACCTTCCCTCGCCACTCCATACCGGCCTTCCCTATGCGGATACCAAAACGAAGGCGTGCGACGATCAACAACCACCTTTCAATCCTAGGTGTAAATCCTAGTCGTCCAAGGTCGCCAGACAACGCATGGTAACCTTTGGGCCAAAACCCAAGTGTTGGCCACCCTAAACCGTGCCAAGGCATGCCATGCCACATGTGCCAATGGCATGCCAACCACCTTGCCGCGCCACTCCATACCGGCCTTCCCTATGCGGATGCCAAAACGAAGGCCTGCAACGATCAACGACCACCTTTTTATCTAAGATGCAGATCTTAGCCGTCCAAGGTTACCAGCTAACGCATGACAACTTTTGGCCCTAGTTTGGTTGCGCCTAAACAAAGCAAAAACCCTAACTTTTGGTCGCGCCTAAACCAGGACATATAAAAGCCATACCGAGCATGCTTTCATGCCACTGGCTACCAAACGAAGGGTTGCAATAATAAACGACTACCTTTCCTCTTAAGATGCAAAATCTCGACCGTCGAAGGTCACCGAGCCAGCAAGTCTCCCAAGCTCGACTTGCCAAACGACTGTAGTTGCAGGAAATCCCACAACACACACCTTGTATTATCATGACTATGATTTCTAGATATATACTTATTTGATATGAAAATAAAGATAAAGATAATGAAAATAATACAAGGGGTGTGTTGTGGGATTTCCTGCAACTACAACGACAACAACATGCTACATGTTTTCCATGAAAACACTCGAGACATCAACGCATGTCACAAACTGGGGGATGCTCATTGTGTATTGGTTTGGCGGTTTAAAGCGTGCGGCGTACATTACGCCCTTTATAAGAAAGTATCATAAGGATGAGGCGGTTAGTAAATACAGTGAGTAATGGTGAAACGCTTTCTTTTATGGAACATCAATTCCAGGCGTTACAGGTTACCACCTCCTCCCATTTACTCACCCGTTTTCCATTTCTTAATGAGATCAGAGTACGTTTCCCTTCGACTTGTATAAATAGGCATTACCTATTTCTTAATAAGATCAGAGTACGTTTCACTTCGACTTGTATAAATAGGCATTACCTATTTCAGTTCAGGTCAGGAGCATACAACACTCAGAAAACATTTGCTAGTTTTCCATCTGTTAGCTTCCCACTTTCTGATACAAGTCGTAGAAAACAACTACTCTCCCAGAAACAACTATTCTGGTATCAACACTTTCCTCTCTTCCCTCCCCAAAACCAACCATTCTCCTTCACTTTGTGACCGAAGCAAGTCTGGAACGGCCATTTCTTGGTTTAGGACGGATTTGTACAGATTGATCTCTCTAATCTAAAGTACTCCCTTGCAGTACATTGTTTAGAGTTTAAATTCGTTTCTCACCCACACACCCGAAATTACCAAAATCAGCAGAAACCGATTTCACCCTCAAACACCTTCTCAAGTTCGAGGACTGGGTTCGCGGACTTAAGCTCATGGAAGGAGTTCACAAACTCTAGCAGAAATTCTCGAGTCGAGAACTTCCGCCAGTTCGCGGACTTGGCTCATGTTACTTCCATTTCTCTTGATCAACAAAGTTCGCAAACTTTGGTTCAAGGAAAGGACTTATACATATATGTGTTTCCAAAAAAATGCTTATATCCTACCAATGGTTATGTAATCTAAACTCGCATTTAAATCATTGAAACATTCTCAGAGGACGGATATAGCCGTTATTCACATACCATTTTTCGTCAGAGCAATTTTCAAAGTGATTGAAACATAACATGACTTTCGTCACTAGGTAAAGATGAATTTGACTAAAGCGAAAGATTACCAACACATATTTCGAGAAATAGATAGGAGAGATAAACTCGGCTCGAAATAGCAAATGTGTATAATGAAAGTCTATATACCAAAACGACTTTTGTCTCAAGAGTAGGAGATAGAATAGATAGACTTTTGAGTGACAGATAAGATCAAGTCTCCACATACCTTTTAGTCGATGAAGATCCACCAGTTCCTTGAGTAGTCCTTCGTCTTGCATGATGATTTCCATGGAGTTCTTGAGCTCAAATACACTTCCTATCCTAGTCCGAAACCTTTAGCTATGTAGGCTAGAAATCAAGACTTATAGTTTTGATCACTAACATTGACAAACATGCTTGAGATAGCAACGCATGCGAGTTCGACCGAGCAATTCTCTAACAATCTCCCCCTTTGTCAATTTTAGTGGCAAAACTATTAATACATATGGAATACAAAAAATAAATAAATTAACTTTTGTAGCTCTTATTCCACATGCCTAATCTTCAAGATTACTCGAAATCTTCGTCACTTCCAAGTACTCCAATGATCCCAAAGGTTGTAAGTTTAGCATCATCGTTGTTGAAAATCCGTAGTTATAACAACAAGAAAACAATAGTTCTCAATCATTGTTATACAATTTCATAGTATCATTACACGGCGTCAAAGTTCAATTGTATCACAACTTCAACAACAATACTATGGTGATATGTATCACTCCCCCTTAGTCAATACTCCATCTCACATGGAAACCACTCCCCCTTACATAATGATCCGAAAACCATATGTATTTGTAGTATGAACTACATATTAATTCTCCCCCTTTTTGTCAATAAAATTGGCAAAGGTACAAGAACGGGATCATAATGAAATTTCCGAAAGAGAAATTTCATGACCAAAAGAGAGAACACACATCATCTTGTTCTTTAGATGCAATCATAAAGCCGAAGCTAAATGCATTCATCAAGGAGTTTAAAGATACAAGATAACCCCTATAATATTCCACAACCGCACTCCCCACAAAGAATTGGCAATTAAGCACAAGTTCAAAAAGAACTCTCCCCCATAATATGTCATTCTCAAGGGAACAACAAGAGCGACCTTAATTTCGAAAGAGAAAAGAAGGATTTCTTTGGACACAACACACAAAATACTCTGACAGAAAAATCAATCCTACGGAAACAAATACAGAATTGAAGTAAATATGATGTTTTTCTTTTGTTACATATCAGTGGTTACACTAATAAGTGTGACTTTAATTAATTTAAGTCACACTAAAAAGTATGTCAAATCTTTGACATATATAAGTGTAACAATTTATGCAGTAATTAAGAAAAAAAATATATTTATTTTTATTTCCCCACCTTGTTTTGGATCCATACACCGCTTTATCAAATCCACCACATTAATTGTTAGTGCATAATATTAAAAAATAATATCCAAAAAATCTAATAGAAATTAAATTAATAAAAAGAAATTTTTTTCAACACCAACTAATATCCTCAATACACTAAACAATAAAACTAAAAATTATTATAAATTAAAACATAAACTCTACTCTACCTAACAGTACTTATCAGTACCAAAGTACACAAAGTTTTATTTGTAAATTGCAGACGCTTCTTATGCCACACTACCCAACCACCACCAACATACGAAGATAGCTTATAGTAGTCGTCACCTTGAGGAGGGTCCAGATTGGTGCAGAATCATCGTGGACACATTCTACGCGAACTTTACTCCCGTTGTTTTGGAAAATTCTGTGGTGACAGACTTCACCTTTCAAACCGATCACCACATACCCAGCAGCAACTATTTTTTCATTCCTATCCAACAAATTCACATTTTGATATGAAGACTCTTCATAACCAGAATTGTCGAAAGGTTGTGTAACATGGGATTTAAATTCCTTGTAAAAATATAGCCGCACTATCTTCAGATACTTCCATCAGTATTTTATCATCTCCAAGGTGAACAACATACGACACCCCAACATCTTAATCCTACACAGAGTAAAATGACTAAAGATGTTGATTACAGAAAAATCCAAGTGAACTCAAACACAAAAGTAAAATCCATAAAAAGATAACATCAAATGCCAGCACACTAATAGAGAAAATTCTCGAAAAGGTGAAAAAGTGAAAATGCCAGCACACAGAGTGACCAAAGTATTTGGTAAGATCTTGTGATTATCCATATCATCCTTTTTGTCAGGGTGACTTGAGTATGATATAGAGTCAGGAGGAGTTTGCTGATACTGTTTAAAGGACTCCTCCGAAGAGGTTCGACAAGTATTATTGTAATCATAATTGTAATTGACAACCTCCAGTCTTAAATTAAAATAGTTGACATTCCGGATCCTCAATCTTTTTAATCAAAGCTTCCTTCTCCAGTTGAAACACTTCTGGAGAAGTAAGATTGTTCATCATGGAATAATCAGGACTATTATGAGGACAAGTGTGATTATCAGCAAAGAGGTTAAGCGAACATTCATAGATTTCATTCTCAGGACAACAGTTAAGAGTAGCCATCCATGCTTTAGTTAACGTACTCAACTCCGTATCAGGATCTATAGAAGTATCGTGGATACTTTTATAGCACTTTGAACCAGTTTCGCAAACAAATTTTTCTTATCCTTCTTATTGATTGAATTGATTCTCTTTTGAGACTTTCTTTTACTCCGTCTAAGAGTTTTCTTAAGTTGTTGTATAAACAGCGACAAAGTAGATTTAAAGCAATTCTCATCTCTTTTATCAATCAATCTAGGACGTCGAGACTTTTTATCAGTTGAAACAACATGATTGCTTAACAAATGATGTTTATCTCTTTGTTTAAGTTCAAGGTCGAAAATTTTAAGCTTTCCAACAAGAGTATTTTTGGAAAGTGTATCAAGGTTATTTCCCTCAACGAGGCATGCTTCTTAGAATCGTATCTAGATGGCAGCGATCTGACAATTTTCATCACAATGTCCTTTTCAGGAATAATCTTACTCAATCCGAAAGATGCATTAAAAATTTCAGACACTTTGTGATTCAACTGATCAAATGAATCTTCATCTGCCATACGAAGGTTTTCCCAATCGGAATTAAGGTTTTGAAGCCTAGCTTCCTTTTCACTGGTATTTCCTTCAAATACGGTTTCTAAGATATCCCAAGCATCTTTAGACCGAGTACGCGTAGTCACATGGTCTTGAAGATCTGGGGTAATGACATGTATGATGGCATTCAAACCGTCGGAGTTTTGCTTTGCAGCAAGTATCTCTGCAGCATCGTATGCACCAATGTTCTTTGGAACGGTTGCACTACATATTGCCACAACATGAGCCTCATAGCCATTAACCACATAGACCCATGATTGAAAATCACGCGCTTGAAGAAAGGCACGCATATCAATTTTCCACCGTAAGTAATTTAAGCCATCGAAGACTAGTGGTACGTTTATATAAATAACACCTTTGTCCATATCAGATCGCTACAAACACATACTTATTAGGTCTTTAATGTGTTTTCCTGCTCTGATACCAATTGAAAATGCGGGGGTCTAACAACCACACCCAACAGTTCGTTTGGAAATCTGAGAGGACTTACGCCAATACACTTTCTAAAGAATCAACTAGACAGTCAGACTCAATATAGAATAAAGTATATCAAAGAGTTTAATATCTCTAACTCTTAATTCAATCCGCATTTAGAAAATAGAAATCTACGAGCCTGATTGAATATAAGAGGAGTTACTTGAACGGTACCAAAAACCAGTGTTCAAGTGTCAATCAATGTAAATCAACAACCAAAGGTTGGATATTCTAATTGATTGATCTTAGCGCACAACCTGTGATATTTCAATTATATAAAAAAATATAATGCGGAAAAGAAATAACACAGACACCAGAATTTTGTTAACGAGGAAACCACAAATGCAGAAAAACCCCGGGATCTAGTCCAGATTGAACACCACACTGTATTAAGCCGCTACAGACACTATCCTACTACCAATTAACTTTGGACTGGACTGTAGTTGAACCCTAATCAATCTCACACTGATTCAAGGTACAGTTGCGCTCCTTACATCTCTGATCCCAGCAGGATACTACGCACTTGATTCCCTTAGCTGATCTCACCCACAATTAAGAGTTGTTATGACCCAAAGTCGAAGACTTGATAGACAAATCTGTCTCACACAGAAAATTCTATAGGATTGAATAAATCTGTCTCCCACAAAAATACCCAAGAGTTTTCGTTCCGTCTTTTGATAAATCAAGGTGAACATGAACCAATTGATAAACCAGACTTATATTCCCGAAGAACATCCTAGTATTATCAATCACTTCAAAATAAACTTAATCGACTAGCGAAACAAGTTATTGTGGAATCACAAACGATGAGACGAAGTATTTGTGATTACTTTTGTATCTTGACTATCGGAGATATAAAATCTCGAGCCAATTATTTCAATTGCACTCAACACGATAGAAACAGCAAGATCAGATCAACCAACTACAAAGATAATAGTTGGGTCTGCCTTCACAATCACAATGAAGTATTCAATTCATTAACCTACAGGGTATAGAGAAGAAACCTAAGGTTAAAGGAGAACCGACTCTAGTTATGCAACTAGTAACATACAGGAGGCGTGGGGATTAGTTTTCCCAGTTGCTAGAGTTTTCCTTTATATAATTTTCAAATCAGGGTTTTCTATCCAAGTTACCTTGGTAACAAAGCATTCAATATTCGCCGTAAGATGAAAAACCTGATTCAACCAAGCTAATATATTTTAACCGTTAGATCGAACTTAGCTTGTTACACACAAATCAAATGTACCCTCATTTAGGTTTATGTAACCGTACCTAAACGTGTACACCAGGTTGGTTCACAAATAGTTAACCGTGGTTAGCCGTATTATTACTCTCATATCAGCTTATTCATATTAACCATAACAAGTTCAAATGACTCAAATGAAACTAGTTAAAGAGTTGTTCAATTGTTTAGAAAACACAATTGAAACCAAATCGGTTTGATTCACTTGAATAAATCATGGATATTATAGCCACGGTTTGCAAAGATTGCATTCCTTATGATTTAAATGTTTAAGTCCACGAACTGACCGATTTAACAAAGTAACCATCTTAAGTATGCGTACGGGTATGTGTACTTAAGCAACCGGTTTTGATTTTGTAAAGTTTCCAAACTCAGCAGAAATTTTCGGTTCGAAAACTTCCGCCAGTATGCGTACGGGTACGCATACTTAAGGTGACTAGTTAAGAGTTTGTCAAAAACCAAACTCAGCAGAAATTCTCGGTTCGAGAACTTCCGCCAGTACAGACACATATGCATACTCTTGGTTTCTTGTTTGTGGATTTATATACTAATGTGCGAACACACTATATATGCTTATATCCAAAGATGGTTAGATAATCAACTCTTTATTTCAATCATTGGAACATTCTTCTATAATGACAATAGACGATTTCACACATTATTAGCATCAAAGAAATTTTCAAGATATTGAAATAATTATTATCGAAACATTTCAAGCCTGCATCAAATGATTGTATCACACAAACCATGTAAGATGTTACTCGGTAATTTTCTCATGATATAAGATAAACTTGGTCGAAGCGAAAGCTTACCAACACATATTTCGAGAAATATGTTAGCGAGATATACTCAGCTCGAAATCTCAAATGTGTATAGAGAAAACTATATCGTAACACGACTTATATCTCAATATAGGAGATAGTAGAAATAGACTTTCTAAGTGATAGATGAGTTCAAGTCTCCACATACCTTTTGTCGAATAAGTTCCACAATCTCTCCTTAGTAGTTCTTCATCTTCAAGAGATGAACGTCGAGAGATCTAAGCTCAACTATACTACCTATGTCCTAGTCCGAGACATCTATAAATAGGCTAGAAATCAATACTTATAGTTTTGATCACTAACATTCACAAACATGCTTGAGATAGCAACGCATGCGAGTTCGACCGAGCAATGCTCTAACAATCTCCCCCTTTGTCAATTTTAATGACAAAACTATCAATACATATGGATTACAAAAAACATAAAAAATATAGCTTCTCATCAACATGCTTGATCTCCTTGGCATCTTCAACGCGACTCAAAATCTTCGTTACTTCCATCCAAGTACCCCATGATCCTAAAGGTTGTAAGTTCAGCAGCACAGTTGTTGAAGATTCGTAGCTATAACAATGAGAAAAAAAAATGCTCTCAATCATTGTTATACAGTGTCATAGTATTATTAAACAACATTAAAGTTCAATTGTATAACAACTTTAACAAAAATACTATGGTGATATGTATCGCTCCCCCTTAGTCAATACATATCTCAACATGAAAACCACTCCCCCCTACATAATGATCCGCAAACCATATGTATTTGTAGTGTGAACTACACAATAATTCTTCCCCCTTTTTGTCAAAAAATTGGCAAAGGTACGAAAATTAGTAGGATCCTAATGAAATTTCCACGGAGATACTTCATGACCAAAAGCTATATTAACATACCAAAAAATTTAGATGCAATCATAAAACCGAAGCTAAATGCATTCATCAAGGAGTTAATAAAGATACAAGATAACCCCTAAATATTCCACAGCCGTACTCCCCACAAAGATTTGGCAATTAAGCACAAGTTCAAAATGAACTCTCCTCCATAAAATTTCATCCCCGATGGAACAACAAAGGCGACCTTACTTTCACAAGAAAAGAAGGATTTCTTTTGGACAAACAAATCACATGAAAAACATGAATTTGAATCCAAAAATATTCAATTGAAATAACCACAAGAGAACCCATGGTTAGTTCAATCGAAAAATAGAACCAAATTAATCACAAGAAATCACATGATTAATTTAATTGAAATACACAACCAAATTAACCACAAAGTGATCAATTCAATTGGTCATGCTCGACATAAGAGAACTTACAGAGCAACAACTAAAATAACCAAAAGAGAATGACTAATTTAGTTAGTTATGCTCGACATAGGGAACCTTACGGAGCAACAACTAATTTAATCATAAGAGAATGATCAACTCGGTCGGTTGTGCTCAACATAAGAAACCTTATGGAACAACACAGTATATGCACAAAAATGTGGATCGGAGATCGACCAAATACTGCGGAATAGACAAGGATTCATCCTATTTTCCATCAATATTTGCACAATGACATATAATAGGCTTTATCCTTGTAAATAAAAGTTTTATCCTTTCTTCCATTAAAATATGACATAAAAGTATTTAACTTTTGTAATGCCAAAAGTTCATTCTATCTTCCATCAATACATTCATATCGACATAATAGAGATAACTTTTGAACAAGTATGGGACAGTCACAGGTTCACGGACGTAAACAACATATCCCATAACAATTTGCAATATATAGAATCATAAAGATTAAAAATTGCAAAAATCATCTTCCAAAAAACTTAGAATTTAAATAAATAAATCTAAGAACATGAAGATGAAAAATCGTTGGACATAGCTATGTGTACTCACAATAATGGCTATTCCAAACCCTAGTTATTCTTCTAAAAGGATAACAAAGAAGATTTACTAGATATAATAAAAAAAAACAACTCCTATGAAGCATTTCACTTACTTTGAATACTCTTCTCATATTCCCTATATTCATCTAGATCATCCTCGATCAGATCAATCCTAGATTCAAGATTATCCATCTTTTCTTCAAGTCTCTTGGAGGAAGCTTCAAGTTCTTTTTTCAGGGAACGAACTTGTTCCAAGTCGAGATTCATGGTTAAAGAGAGATTATCAAAATGAGAGACAGAAGGGTTACCATCAAAAGAGGAACCATGTTTGTCATAGTACATTTCATTATCGGAAGAATCAAAACGAATCTTCTTAGAGGGAAAGAGAACGGTCCAAACATCACTTTCTTTGCTTGAAAGACTTGAAGAGGACATGATAGAAGAGATAAATAAAATGTTCATGCAGCGGAGGAAGTCTTCATCTTAAAAAGGAATGAAGATAGAGGATAAATTTCCAAAAATACCTTTGACCAAAACCCTAACAGAAAATGGTTATCCTCAGAAAAGGTCTTAAAAGAAAAAGCCGTTCGTGAACATACGCGGTTCTAAGCTTAAAACAGACAGAAACAGAACAATTCCTAGAAAGATAACAGAAATATTTCATCACAACCCTCTTGAAAATTATGTTTCTTGTCTAAGAGGGATAGACAAAAAGTCATCAACCTAAATACAGAATGTAATTGTTCCAATCCACTACCGGACTGGGAGATTTCTTACTAGGGGATGTAGTATTTGTTATTTTTTGTTTCTGTATTTTTTTTAAGAAAGAAGAGTTATACAGATAATTATTTTCTTCTTTACACACAGTTTTGAATACCTTGATTGTTGTTTTTCGCAAACTAAGGAGCAATTTGGAAATCTCTTTTGAAAAGAAAGGTTTCATAGGAGATTTCTTTTTCTTCTTCTGCACACATCGTTTAGCAAAGGAGAAATGCTCTTTATCTTCAGTGATAATAGCTTTAAGATGATCCTGATGTTCACACAGAGTGACCAAAGTATTTAGTAAGATCTTGTGATTATCCATATCATCCTTTTTGTCAAGGTGACTTTAGTATGATATAGAGTCAGGAGGAGTTTGCTGATACTGTTTAAAGGACTCCTCCGAAGAGGTTCGACAAGTATTATTGCAATCACAATTTTAATTGACAACCTCCATTCTTAAATTAAACAGTTGACATTCCAGATCTTTAGTCTTTTTAATCAAAGCTTCCTTTTCCAGTTGAAACACTTCTGGAGACGTAAGATTGTTCATCATGGAATAATCAGGACTATTAGGAGGACAAGTGTGATTATCAGCAAAGAGGTTAAGAGAAAATTTATAGATTTCATTCTCAGGACAACAGTAGCCATCCATGCTTTAGTTAACGTACTCAACTCCGTATCAGGATCTATAGAAGTATCGTGGATACTTTTATAGCACTTTGAACCAGTTTCGCAAACAAAGTTTTCTTATCCTTCTTATTAATTGAATTGATTCTCTTTTGAGACTTTCTTTTACTCCGTCTAAGAGTTTTCTTAAGTTGTTGTATAAACAGTGACAAAGTAGAGTTAAAGCAATTCTCATCTCTTTTATCAATCAATATAAGATGTCGAGACTTTCTATCAGTTGAAACAACATGATTGCTTAACAAATGATGTTTATCTCTTTGTTTAAGTTCAAGATTGAAAATTTTAATCTTTCCAACAAGAGTATTTTTGGAAAGTGTATCAAGGTTATTTCCCTCAACGATGGCATGCTTCTTAGAATCGTATCTAGATGGCAGCGATCTGAGAATTTTCATCACAATGTCCTTTTCAGGAATACTTTTACCCAATGTGAAAGATGCATTAACAATTTCAGACACTTTGTGATTAAACTGATCAAATGAATCTTCATCTGCCATATGAAGGTTTTCCCAATCGGAATTAAGGTTTTGAAGCCTAGATTCCTTTTCACTGGTATTTCCTTCAAATACTGTTTCTAAGATATCCCAAGCATGTTTAGACCGAGTACACGTAGTCACATGGTCCTGAAGATCTGGGGTAATGACATGTATGATGCCATTCAAACTGTCGGAGTTTTGCTTTGCATCAAGAATCTATGCAGCATCGTATGCACCAATGTTCTTTGGAACGGTTGCATTACCTATTGCCACAACAGGAGCCTCATAGCCATTAACTACATAGACCCATGATTGAAAATCATGCGCTTGAAGAAAGGCACGCATATCAATTTTCCACCGTAAGTAATTTGAGCCATCGAAGACTGGTGGTACGTTTATAGAGATAACAACTTTGTCCATATCAGATCGCTACAAACACATACTTATTAGGTCTTTAATGTGTTTTCCTGCTCTGATACCAATTGAAAATGCGGGGGTCTAACAACCACACCCAACAATTCGTTTGGCAATCTGAGAGGACTTACTCCAATACACTTTCTAGAGAATCAACTAGACAGTCAGACACAATATAGAATAAAGTATATCAAAGAGTTTAATATCTCTAACTTTTGATTCAATCCGCAATTAGCAAATAGAAATCTGCGAGTCTGATTGAATATAAGAGGAGTTACTTGAACGGTGCCAAGACCAATGTCCAAGTGTCAATCAATGTAAATCAACAACCAAAGGTTAGATATTCTAATTGATTGATCTTAGCGCAAAACCTGTGATATTTTAATTATATAAAAAAATATACTGCGGAAAAGAAATAACACAGACACCAGAATTTTGTTAACGAGGAAACCGCAAATGCAAAAAAACCCGGGACCTAGTCCAGATTGAACACCACACTGTATTAAGCCACTACAGACACTAGCCTACTACCAATTAACTTCGGACTGGACTGTAATTGAACCCTAATCATTCTCACACTGATTCAAGGTACAGTTGCGCTCCTTACATCTCTGATCCCAGCAGGATACTACGCACTTGATATAAAATCTCGAGCCAATTTATTTCAATTGCACTCAACATGATAGAAACATCAAGATCAGATCCCGCAACTATAAAGATAATAGTTGGGTCTGGCTTCACAATCCCAATGAAGTTTTCAAGTCGTTAACCTACAAGGTCTCGAGAAGAAACCTAAGGTTAAAGGAGAATCGACTCTAGTTATGCAACTAGTAACACACAGGAGCTGCGGGGATTAGTTTTTCCAGTTGCTAGATTTCTCCTTTATATAGTTTTTAAATCAGGGTTTGCAATCCAAGTTACCTTGGTAATAAAGCATTCAATATTCACCGTTAGATGAAAAACCTGATTCAACCAAGCTAATATCTTTCAGCCGTTAGATCGAACTTAGCTTGTTACACACAAATGAAATGTACCCTCATTTAGGTTTATGTAACCGTACCTAAACGTGTACACCAGGTTGGTTCACAAATAATTAAACGAGGTTAGCCATATGATTACTCTCATATCAACCTTATTCATCTTAACCATAACTAGTTCAAATGACTCAAATGAAACTAGTTAAAGAGTTGTTCAATTGTTTAGAAAACACAATTGAAACCAAATCGGTTTGATTCACTTGAATCAATCATGGACATTATAGCCACGGTTTGCAAAGATTGTATTCCTTATGATTTAAATGTTTAAGTCCATGAACTTTAACAAAGTACCAGCTTAAGTATGCGTACGGGTATGCGTACTTAAGCAACCGGTTTTGAGTTTGTAAAGTTTCCAAATTCAGCAGAAATTTTTGGTTCGAAAACTTCCGCCAGTATGCGTACGGGTACGCATACTTAAGGTGACTAGTTAAGAGTTTGTCAAAAACCAAACTCCGCATAAATTCTCGGTTCGAGAACTTCCGCTAGTAAATAACTTGTCTCATTCACCAATTTCGTATACACACATATGCATACTCTTGGTTTCCTGTTTGTGGATTTATACACTAATGTGCGAACACACTATATATGCTTATATCCAAATATGGTTACATCATAAACTCTCTATTTCAATCATTGAAACATTCTTTTATAATGAAAATAGCCGATTTCACACACTTTTATCATCAAATAAATTTTCAAGATATTAAAATAATCATTATCGAAACATTCCAAGCCTACATCAAATGATTGTATCACACAAACCCTGTAAGATGTTACTCAGCAATTTTCTCATGATATAAGATGAACTTGGTCGAAGCGAAAGCTTACCAACACATATTTCGAGAAATATGTAAGCGAGATATACTCAACTCGAAATCGCAAATGTGTATAGAGAAAACTATATCGTAACACGGCTTATGTCTCAATATTGGAGATAGTATAAATAGACTTTCCAAGTGATAGATGAGTTCAAGCCTCCACATACCTTTTGTCGAAGAAGTTCCACAAGCTTCCCTTAGTAGTTCTTCGTCTTCAAGAGATGAACGTCGAGAGATCTAAGCTCAACTACAGTACCTATGTCCTAGTCTGAGACATATATAAATAGGCTAGAAATCAAGAATTATAGTTTTGATCACTAACATTGACAAACATGCTTGAGATAGGAACACATGCGAGTTCGACCGAGCAATGCTCTAACATAAGCAATGATCGAAGAACCAAAAATAAACAACAGAACCAGAAGTAGACCTTCTAGTATCAGGGAAACCAACCCAGTCAGAGTCTGTCAAGGCCTTTAGACACTGCAAATCCCCAGATCTAAGACTAATTCCAAAACCAATACTGCCCTTCAAATATCGAATAATACGTTTGACAAGTTGTTATAGCATAGCTCGGTTGAACCCACCAAACGTTGGTATGTCAAGTTTGGTTGTCATATTTTAGTGAGCCAAAACTCATTTACAGAGTCTCTTGATTATGTACTAGAGTCAACTTCGTATAGGTTAGCTTGAAATTATTAGGATATGAGACATTACAAGTATTGCGAAGACTTGAAGAAGTGAATAAGTAAGGAGCTACAACGACAACATCATCCTTCCACTTGAGGTTAGTGATATTTGACTTGAACTGTTTCATTCCCTAACGTATCTTTCAAGTCGTGCATATTGAAGACAAAAATGCGAAGCATGAATGATTATACTCTAGTTAGATATAGTATTAAGGAATACAATACAAGGTTTATTGCTTAACCATTAAACTTTGTAGATAAGACATCGACATAATCGTTTGAATGTTATTGTGATTATGTATGGGTATAAGGTAAAAATTTCATCCTAGGAAACAATGTTTTACATTTGTTTTAAGGAAGTAAATTCATGAACTTGTTTGGTGAATCGAAAGAGAAATCGCCAGGCATTATTGGTATTGTTATTCATTGCATATATTTTGAACTACCAATATATGTGATTAGTATAACCTCTCATGAGCTGTTTATGTTGTTGGTAAAACTATTCACAAAGGCCTGACTTTTGTATTGGTATGATTAGTGAAACCAATCTTAAGTAATCACCTGAGATGGTATGATCGATTTAGTGTTATTAGTATGACCGATTCTGGGTAAAAGGGAACCGATCCTAGTAAGAGGTTCAACCTATCACAAAGGGGAATTGATCCTTGTATGAGGTGCAATAAGTTTTTAGGAGAAAGGGGAACCGATCCTATGGACATGTGCAACACGTTTTTAGGCAAAGGGGAAACGATCCTATGGACATGTGCAGCAAGTACAAGTTATATACCATATATATGTGGGGAACCCGTCCTAGTACCTAGTCAACCGAATTTTGGTAGCTAGCGTGACTATGCAAAGTACTCACATGGAGGTAGAACCGAAACTTGTTTTGGTAGACCCGTGAAACCCATGTTTGGTGATTGGCTGTTCTTGATCAATCGCGTACTTCTTGAAAGTCAGATGAACCAATTCTAAACTTTTTTAGAAGTGTGGCAAATCGGTTTCAAGATTGTAAGTATGAAAGATGACTTACAAAGTAAAGATGTCGACATACTTTGAATATGTGCAGTAACGCTTATCTTTAATTGTTCAAAGTTATTCCTTAATATCTAAAGGAAGAAAATTTCAGATCGAATAAAATAAATTGAAAATCTTTTATTTAAGGTTTATAATTTTATTTTTGGAAAATGAAAATTACTAATGTGCATTTACTAGTTGGAGATTTAATAAGAGATTTTCGGTCATTATTTGGACAAAGCATTCCAGAAATTATGGAAACCGAATTTGGAATATATTGCATATCTTGAGAATATTTTGGGTTTTGGAAATTCCTTGGTGTCCAAACTTCCTTGGTCTATAAATATCAAAGTTTGCATTTCGAGCAAACTAATCCTCAGAGACAACAAAACTATCTCTGTTGTGCTGCTACTGGTGAAGCCGCCTATTCGGAGAGGAGAGTAACCTAATTAGGCGAAATCTCTTACGGCCGCTCAGTTTAAAGACTTATTTGGGATTGAGAAGCTCTATTAGTACCGTTGGTGGGAAACTAGATAATTATGGTTTATCTTTTGTTTTCGATTGATTTGATTGACTAACGGTGGTTGAACTTTGATTGCACCTAGTTTGTTTATGCTTGAGAATCTTTTATTTAAGATTCACTCAAACTAGATCGAAGTTTCGACGGGGATCTTTAGACTGTTTGTAGATCTAAAGACGTCTTTTGATAATCCATTGTTAACAGACTCCGTTTTGTGCGTGATTGATCACAAGAGATTCAAGTTGATTGTGTGAAGGTGTTTATTGAAGATCTACGAAGATTTGAAGACAAAAAAGACTTTGAAGATTTCTGATTTGGGTTCATAATCTTTGGTGTGCACAATACTTGTTTCGGTAAAAGAGGATCCAACTATAATCGGTTTATCTTTGTGGTAGATTAGATTGATTAGTTGTGTAGATCGGCATCAATACAATTATTTGTGATTAAAAGTATTAATTGCAAAATCTTAACAATTACTTTGGTAGTTGATAATAAGATAGATCTAAGAACCTGACAAAGGAGTTTATTGAGATAAACATAAGAGCCTTTTGTCGAACTCACATCACTTGGTTGAAAAGAGCTGATACCAAACAAATCTGTTGTTCCTTTACTATTTGGAATACGAACCAAAGGAATTGTTCCAAGTAGGTGACTTATTACAGGTCAGAGGCGTAGGAATACTGGTGTGGTTTTAAAAGAACCTACAACTTAGACCTGCAAGTATACAGGGTCAGTTGTAGAGAGTGAGGTAAGAAGGGGTTTGTCCTCAGGGACTTGGTGTGTGTAGTTGAATCTATGGTCTCACCACAACTGATTTCAGAACAAGAAGTAACACAAATAGGGGGTTTTGTTTGCCGATACGGCTAGATGAATAATTATACTACACCAACAATATTAGAATGCAATTAGAAAGCACTATGGAAGTCGAATCCACTGCTTAACCTGCACTAGATAATTCAGTTATGGATATTACTCTTGTCCTTTTAATGAATAGCGGTGAGGATTCGTGTCTTACGCTTATTCAAGGTGATCTGAAGATGGATGACTAATCACAACTAAAGTATTTATCCTAAGTAATAATTGTCTGATTAAAGCACAACTATTCAAAAGATAAATCAATTCATTTAAGCATGAGTTGCAGCACAACAACATAGAATAGTTCTAACTACCTAGGTTGCATGACAAACAAGGTGAAAGTAATATGTTGTAGCACAAAGATTAAATCTATCCTTAAGCAGTTAAGCACAACAAGAACAAATTCATAACCAAAATTATCTGATATTAGATTAAGAGCTTCATCTAAGCCCTAGTTAGAAAATTAGAACATTATAAGAACTGAAAAATAAACCTAAATACTACAGCTTGGTGCACCGGCTAATCCGGGCACGACCCTTTACAACATCCCAAAGCATCTATTTATACATGCACAAGTTTTCCCAAAAAAAAAACAGAAAAGTAGGGTTTCATAAAGATTGAAATTAGGTTTAACTAATCTCTGAAAACTCTCAAGTGCATCGACCCAATCTTCTATTTCTTCTCCTGATGCTACTCATGCCTTCAATTGCTCTCAATTTCGACCTAGTTTACCAATTTTACACGCTAGGGTTTTAGAGAGAAAACGTGTAGAAATTGGGAAAATAGGTGGCTAAAGAGAAGGGAGAATGATGGGATTAGGGTTGGTGGTGTTTGAGAAGAGATGGTGGTGGTGTGGTGGTGGCAGAGAGTTGGTGGCGGAGCTGTTGGTGTGGACATGGTGTTGCAGACATGGAGAGGAAGGAGAAGGAAGAGATGAAAGAAACCCCGATAGAGTTATCTTAGGGTTCTCTTGGTTTGGGTGTATAGGTATTAGATGCTTGGGTGTTAGACGGAATCATCAAATCTCGATGTTCTGCTTGTGAAAGACGTCGGATGAGAAGATTATGGATTAATCCAACGGCGCGATGGAGATGGGTATGGAGCGACCGTTGGATGTGGGATACATCAAAATTGACGGTCCAAGATGGAGTTAGGTGCTATAGTGTTAGACAGGAACATCAAAGCTCGATGAACTCTGATGAAGCGACCGTTAGATGATGGAATGGATCCAATCTGACGGTTTAGAAGAGAAACGGGTTTGGGTTTGGGCTTAGACAATCTTGAGCCCACTTCTTCTTTAAGAACAAATTCTTCCTCTTCAAGCCCACTTCTAGTTGATCCGGCTCTTGCAAACATCATTCTTCGCTGCCTTTCTGCGGGAGTCTTTGCCGTTTCTTTGCTCTTTTCGTTCCGTGAGTTAACCAGGCTTTATTTAGTACCTAAAAATGAAAAATTAATTAAGAAAAGTATTTATTCTTGAAAACAACGAAAACACAGAATATGGGATAAAATGGAGCGTTAATGCACAAATGATGAGTTAAATGCCAATAAAAAGGTGCAAATATATACAATATTTGGCACTCATCAAATACAGACGGAACTAGGTGAACTATAGGTTTAGTTGCTTGGTCTCAACTATACGTAGTTGGTTTGATTTTGTATAGCGGCTTAATCCTGAGAGTATTCAATTATGGACAAGGTCACTGGGTTTTTCTGCATTTGCGGTTTCCTCGTTAACAAAATCTTGATGTGTCATTTACTTTTATTTTCCGCAATTATAATTTTTGTTATTATAATTTAAAGTAAATTACACAAACATTAATTCCTATTTACTTGATAAGTAATCCTATTGTGTTTGGTTAAGTCCGAACCTTTTATCAAGTAAACATACTTCGTTGTTGTATTGTCTCGATCTCTTATCCATAGACAATCACATGAAGTGTGAACCGATTAGTGGTATTGTCTCGACTCAGTCCATAGACAATCACTTTCGAAGAAAGGGCTTATAGGTGGAAAAGTTTTAGTTTGAGGTATATTTGGGTACCCTCGTCTTTTCACAAGTAGCATATGCAAATCAGTTAGAGCATGCATAAATTGGGAAACACAAGTATCAACAACAAAAGTATTATGGTCTCATCAATATCAGAAACTGTATTACCTTTGGCAACTAGGGTAGAGCAGGGTTACATTCCAACATCTGAGCTTTACTCGACAAATCAACAATATAATTCTTTTGAGATAAAAATAAGGTATCAGATTTTCGTACAACTTCAATACCAAGAAAATAACTCAACTATCCCAAGTCCTTCATTGAAAATTCATAACTTAAAGCATGAACGAGCTTATCCATTAAGTAGGTCGAATTACCAGTTAATAATATGTCATCCATATAAAATAACCGAATAAGCATATCAACACCTTGTTGTATAACAAACATAGAAGAGTCACATTTGGATTTGAAGAAGCCAAAAGATAGAAGAAATGAGTTGAATATATACTGTGGGGCCTGCTTCAAGCCATATAAACTCTTCATTAGATGACACACATAAGAAGGATAATGAGGATGAATAAATCCTTGAGTTTGTGCCATTTATACATCTCCATCTAAGTATCCATGCAAGAAAGCATGGGACACATCGAATTGCTTAACAGGTCAGTTTCAAGTAATTGCTAGAGTGATCGAGCACAATTCTTATAGTTGGAAACTTAACTACGTGACTAAGTGTTACATGAAAATCAACTCCATCTACTTGATTATAGCTTTGTGCTACCACTCTAAACTTATATTTATCCAATGAGCCATCTTCTTTAAGTTTTACTCTATACACCCATATACAATCTAAGATATTCATCCAAGGTTCTGGTGGAACATACTCCCATGTGTCATTAATTACAAGTGCTTGTACCTCATTTTTCGTAGAAGTGACTGATTTAGGGACAATTGATGTTGTTTTGTAACTCTTAGGCTCATCAGTGTTCGTTAATAAAGAAGCACATGCAGTGGGAAGTGAATGCTTTACTGAGACATGAGAAACATGATCAGGGAAAGTTTTTTATTTTGACAATACGCCATTATCGGAGCTAGTAACAATATATAGTGCTAGTGGGAGGTAGGCCCAGGACAAGATGAAATTTCAGAAACAGAAGTAGGATGATCAATATAATAAGTATCAGAAGAAATAAAGGGTTATTTTGTTTTTGGTACTCATGTTTTGTCCAACTTTTGAGTTTGGTCTAACATTTGTCCAGCTTTGCGTTTGGTACTTGGAATTAACGTTGACATGTGTTGACTCCGTTACATTTTGACTTCCCTTTACTAATTATCAAAATAATTAGATAAAATTGAATTATTAAAATGTTTACAGTTATACCCTTCTATTTTACTAATATTGACCTAGTAAGTTTTGGACCCATTCTCTTTATCTCCACCCCTATCGCCTCCGCCACCATATTCTCTTATCATCACGTACCAGAAAAACCAGACTATGTATCCTATCACTTTCTCTATCGATCACCACTATTGCACCCATCTTCCCTTTTCCAAAGATATTTTTTTTAATTAGCCAAACACAACATATATTAAATCAAGTGAATCCTTTTTTTGCTGCTAGTTATTAGTAAAAGATATGACAAGTTCATATACAACATCACCACTGCGATTAATGGAAGAATCAGATGAAAAATAAAAATAAAACTGATGTTGATTTTGAGAATCCAGACACCAATATATCTCCCAAAATGTAAGAAACAGAAGGTGGTGCTTGAGCTTGTGAACGTACTGTTGGGTGTTTATAAGGATCTAAAAACACTAATTTCAGCATCAGGTGCATCATCATCAGGAACATCTGATTTATTTGATTTCGAGGTTTGGCAATTTTAATTTGAACATTAATTTCATTTTAGAGTAAGAACTTTGTGGGTTCTAACTTTTATCATAATTTGAGTTGAGATGGAAATTTAGATTTGTAATCGAACGATTTGTTATTGGGTAGGCATCTTGCAATTGGACGAGATCGTTATTTGTGAATGGTTCAAAATTTTGTATTGTGAAGCTCATCAGTTCATAAGAAGAAGATGATGGGAGTTTAGGGTTTTTCTGAATTAAGGTGGAAACTTGCAGAAATTAGGGATTTTGTGTAATAGGGTTTTTGGTTGAATTGGTTTGTGGGGTTATGCAGAGTAGTTGAATTTACTCATGGAATTATGTAGAGAAAAAGATAAATTGATTGGATTTGAGGAAGCAGATTTTCCAATTGAGCTTTTGGTTCATGGGGTTATGCAGAGTTCTGGTGTTTGTGGAGGCGAAGAAGATGAACGGTGTTTGTGGAGGCGAAGAAGATGAACTGAAAATAGGGTGTTGGAGGGACATTTTTGATAAGTGGAAGGACATAATAGTAAATTGCAGCCTGTAATTAGATTTTAATTTTTTTAATATTTATCAAACAGAAGTCAAAATCTAAACAAGTCAGCGCATGTCAACATTGATTCCAAGTACCAAACGCAAAGCTGGACAAATGTTAGACCAAACTCAAAAGCTAGACAAAACCTAAAGGTGTATTAGATGGAGAAAAGAGCTGTAATATTTTCATTAAAAATCACATGTCGTGATACATGAGTTCTTCTTGACACATGGTTATAACACTTATAACCCTTATGTAAGGGACTATAGCCAATAAAAATGCACTTGACAGACTTAGGAGAAAATTTATCAGGTCTTGAATAACCAAGAAAATGATAAAAAAAATGATCCAAATACTTTTAAAAAGTATAATTTGGCAAAACATCAAATAAGACATCATAAGAAGACTTAAAACCCATAATCTTTCTAGGGTCCTATTGATTAAGTAGGTAGCAGTGAGAAATGCTTCTTACCATTCCTTGAGACAAAAAAGAGTAAAAAATTAGTGTGCATGTTACCATTTTAGTAATGTGCCGATACTTCCTTTCATCAAGGCCATTTTATTCAAGAGTTTTTGGACAAGATATGTGAATCAAAATACCACTAGTCTCAAAAAAAAAAAAATCCTAAAAGGACCCTTGACCAATTCACTTGCACCATCAACTTGAAAAGTATGAATTTTAGTCGAAAACGGATTTTCAGTTAATCTTTTGAAATGAGAAAAAAATGCAACAACATCAGACTTCAAAGTCATTGGATAAATCAAGTGAAAACGACTAAAATAATCTATAAATACAATATAGTATCTATATCCATCCAAAGAAGAAATAGGTAATGCTCTCCACACACCACAGTGAATAAGAGAGAGAGAGATTTAGGTGCATGGGAATGAGACAAGTACTAAAAAGGTAAGTGAAAAAGCGGGGTACAACAACCACACCCAATATTTCGTTCGGGAATCTGTATGGACTACCTCCAATATAATTCCAAGAGAATCAAGTAGACAGTCAGACTCAACACTACACCAAATTCCGGGATTCGTAACAGCAATTCGCAACGGCTTTGTGGCCGTTACGAAATTCCGTTACAAATGGACATTACGAAAATTTCGTATGAGCCGTTACTAATTTTTGAAAATTTTGTAACAAGGTTAAGCCGTTACGAAAGTTTTTGTAGGCGTGCGAGTTACACGCTTGGTCACACTTGGGTCGTAACAATGTGTGTGTACCATTCACATACGTGGTATTATGTTTCATCTTACACCGTATATGCCTAAGGTAATATCTCTACCCTTCATTCTAGTCTCGAGATGCATCTCAATAATAAAACCCTAGATTTTATTCCTACACCATATTTTTTCATCTCTTTCTCTATCTGTTTATCTCCGCCTCTTCGTCCCTCTTCCTCTCTCTCGATCTCTCTACACAGTGAGAAGATACAGATACTCAAAATCCTGAAGAAAAAAAAACAAGATCGAAGGGAATCTCATTTCTCTTATTCTTCTTCTTCTTTTTCCTTATTCTTCTTCTGTTCTTTGTTTTTATTTTTCTCAGAATGAGAAATTTTTCATATCAATTAAAAAGAAATCTAGGGTTTCAGTCGAAGAACGAGAAGGTTCGGATGAGGTTTGAATGGATCTGAAATTGAAGATGGGTTTGATTCAGATTAGGTTTTTGGTTTTGTGGATTGTGAAATGAAGTTGAGGATCTGAAATTAGGGTTCTCATGGTGCTGCTGGTGTGAACAGTGGAGAGAAATTAGAAGATTAAAATGGGTTGAACGGGTTGAAGGTTGCTGTTGAAGATGAATGACTAGATGAATGTTTAGGAAAAGTGCAGGAAGGAAGAATTGGAAAAAGGGTTGAAGTCAGATTCAATTGTGAGCTGGTGTTGGTGGTAAAAAGCGTAAAAAGCTCGCCATTAAAGGAATTTTAATTTGTGTCACGTTGATTTCTAAAACGTCCTTTGCACCAGGTAAGCAGTTTTAATGACTGGAAATTAGGTTTACGCTCAACTAACTTGTGATTAAACATGATTTATTGTTTTGATTGTAGGGAATGTAAGGATCCTTGGATTTTTTTTTTAGAAAAGGTGTGTTGAATTAGGAAGAAGGGGGAAAATGGGAGAAATTGGTGGAGACCAAGAAGTGAGTGCTGGTGCTGCTCACGAAGAGAGAATTACAGTATCTGTGAGGTTAAGGCCTTTGAATGAAAAGGAAATTAGAAGAAATGATGTATCAGATTGGGAATGTGTTAGTGATAACACTGTTGTATTTAGAAGTAACCTTCCTGAGAAATCTATGTTCCCGACTGCGTATTCATTTGGTAAGAAAACTCCTCTTGTATTGTTTTTTAATTTTGGTCTAGTTTTTTGGGTGATGATTAATTATCATTCTCTAGGCATGGATGAATTTTCTTAGTGCAGATTACAAAATTGCATCAAATTAATTGCAGGAGGTAGTTGAGGGTAGTAGAGAAGATATTCTCTGCGTGTATACCATATCATATTTTTATCTTGAAATATGTGATTCTGGTTTCTGATGGGTTCATTAAGAGGATTTTGGTCTTTAATTGGAAGCAAATTTCTTGAAGAGTGTTTTTCAGGGTCGATTTTGATTGGATTTTGTTGCTTGTCGAGATGAATGATTAATTTTCTCTCTTTGGCTAATTGTTTGTTATCTTTATTTCTTGTATGTATAGACAAAGTATTTCGGCATGATTGTAACACCAGGCGGGTTTATGAGGAAGCAGCAAAAGAAGTGTCTCTTTCTGTCATCAGTGGTATTAACTGTGAGTATTATATTTTATTCTAGTGCCATTGTGATTGCTCAACTTCGGGTGATACTTTTATTAACAAGTGAAACTTTATCCACCAAAACCACTACTTTCAGCGAGTATTTTTGCATATGGACAAACAAGCAGTGGAAAGACATATACCATGACCGGTGTTACTGAATATGCACTCGCCGACATATATGACTACATCCAGAGGGTAGGCAGAGAGCAAGCCACTTACTGTTTTGTCGTATCTGTGTTTGTTATCGACTTTAACAGAATTGGTGTTATTTCTTGCAGCATGCGGAAAGGGAATTTATCTTGAAATTTTCTGCAATGGAAATCTACAATGAAGCCGTCAGAGGCATGCTAAGTTCTGATACTGGTCCACTTAGGCTTCTTGATGATCCAGAAGTGAGGTTTTTTCTGATATAAGGTTCGCTTAACGTATATATGATAGTCATCTAAATCGCTGGCACAATCTTGTTTCAACAGAGAGGGACCGTTGTCGATAAACTTACTGAGGAAACTTTGAGGGATTGGAGCCATGTCCAGGAGATCCTCTCTACATGCGAAGGTAACCATGGTCAACCAATGTCCTGCTTTTATTCAATGGTTCCATATTCTAATATGCAGACCATGCCTCTTGCTGCTCAAAGACAGATTGGTGAAACCTCGTTGAACGAAACAAGTTCTAGATCTCATCAAATTCTCAGACTGGTTTGGCCTCCTAAAGTTTTAAGCTATATTTGCGCAAAAATTCAATGCAGTATCTTTGCATCCTTATACCTGGTTCACTTACATAATGAAACTTTTCTCTTGCAACTGGCAGCAAATTAAGAACCCCAACTATAAGGGAAAATGGAAGGCACCTACGATTGACAACCCAGGTTTTGTGGAAGTAGCCGACTTTTGTCGAAGTTTTCAAATGGCTTATGTCACTATCAAACTTTTGCTGGCAAAATACTTTATTGATTTATTAAGTTGCTATACAGATTTCAAGGATGACCCTGAAATCTATATCTACCCCAAGTTGAAATATGCGGGCATTGAATTGACGCAGGTATTTGTTTTAATTACTGTTTGATGCTTTACATTGTTGTTCTTTGAATGTAAAGGTACTAATTTAGCAAGATGTGCACATTTTCCAAGTGAAATCAGGAACTATGTTCGACAACATCTTGGTATGCTATGATCCTGATTATGCAAAGAAGCTCGCAGAGGAAACATGGGGAAAACAAAAGGAGGTATGAATTTTTACTGTCTCTTTTTCTTTTTCGTTGGTTGTTATATCTGGTTTTGAGGTAGATTCTTAATCATGTTCAAAACTCAAATTTATAGGGCGAGAAGGCAGCCTTTGATGAGGAATTAGAACTGTGCTTGGGTTGCGAAGTGTGTAGGTATTAAGCCTGGCACGATTGCCATGGATTTGGAGGGCATTGATGGAAGATAAAGAAGGTAGGTGATTTATCACATTGGTGTTTCAATTTTTTAAGTATTTATGATCATTGCATACAAGTATTGTTGCTGATTGTATCTTGCTTGTTAAACTCAGGATGATACAACATTTGAGAAGCAAAGTGCTCCTTTTGCTTTGGCGATTTCAGACTTTGTACTGATAAACATGTGAGTTGCAGGTTACAACACATAATTTCATGTGCATTTCCGGAATGTAGTCCTATAGTTGCTCCATCTTGTTACCATATGCATCACCCAAGTGTTTTAAGTCATCTTCTTTGTTTATACAGGTTGAGCAGTTACGAAAGAGGTTTATCCACTCTATTGCTCCAGGAGGGCTTTCCGGTGATAGATGGTGTAGTCCCTGCTTCAGGATTTAGTTTTAGTGCACAGCAGATATGTTAAAGTTATCCTAGACAACACCTTAACCTTCCTGCTCATAAGGTCTATAAATTATTCTGTAGGGAATCAATTTTTTGTTTTATTTTTGATTTCAATTTCTTCAATATATTTTTCTTTTTGCTGTTCAGGTAATGGTTGCAACTGTTCGATGTGAAGAGATTGCCAATGAAAAGCTCAATCACTTGACCTCAGCACGTTAGAAGAATATTGTAAGTTTGGTGGGATAGCCTTGGCTTATGAACTATCTATGAACTGATTGGCATCTGATTGTTGCTTTTCAATATTGTAAGTTTTGTAAGTTCCAATGTAGGAAGTTTCTATGATACTTGCAAGAATTTTGGTACTTCGAAGAATTTATGTTCTTCTTTGATTGAAAGTTATATGAATTGAATATATGAATTGACTGAATGTGATGGAATGAAAAGGGTAAGCAGGTTATTGGAATTCCGGCATATTTCCGGCTGAAAATGAACTGCCGGTTAATATTGACCTGGTCAAAACTGGTCGTAGTGACTGATTTTGACCAGGTCAATGTTGACTAGTAGTAATTTTTTTGCTGTTACAAAAACGTTCGTAACGGCTTCATTGTTTCAACTTGCCACGTAGTAACGGCTGAAACACGTTACTAATGTGCCACGTAGTAACGGCTAGAGAGTGTTACGAACAAATTGTTACAAAAAGCTTCATAACGGCTGGGAGCTGTTACTAACGCCGTTACAACCAAAATTCGTAACGGCCCCTTTTCCGTTACAAACAAAATGTAACACTCCTTTTTGTAACAGGCAACAGCCGTTACAACCGTTTTAGTAAAGGCTCATTTCTGTTTCTAATCCCAGAATTTGGTGTAGTGCAATCAAGGAAAAACATCCAAGAGTTATATCTCAATTTCTCAACACAATTTGCAATCGAACAGAGAGAAATATGTGAGCCCGATTGATATGAAAAATAACTTGATCAGTATCAAAAACCAATGTTCAAGTGTCAATCAATTTCAATCAACAACCAAAGGTTGGATTACCAATTGATTGAACTACGCACTACTTGTGATATTTCAATTATATAAACAAATATAATGCGGAAAAGAAATAACGCAGACATCAGAAGTTTTGTTAACGAGGAAACCGCAAATGCAGAAAAACCCCGAGACCTAATCCAGATTTGAACACCACACTGTATTAAGTCGTTACAGACTCTATCCTACTACAAGTTAACTTCAGACTGGAATGTAGTTAAGCCCTAACCAATCTCACACTGATTAAGGTACAGTTGCATTCCTTACGCCTCTGCGTCCCAGCAGGATTATACGCACTTGATTCCCTTAGCTGATCTCACCCATAACTAAGAGAAGCTACGACCCGAATTCGAAGACTTGATAAACAAATCTGTCTCCCACAGGAAATTCCTTTGAAGTTTTGTTCCGTCTTTTAATAAATCAAGGTGAACAGAAACCAATTGATAATCCGGTCTTATATTCCCGAAGAACAGCCTAGAAATATCAATCACCTCATAATAACTTAACTATATGGTAGTAGAACAAGTTATTGTGCAATCACAAAGAATGAGACGAAGAGATTTGTGATTACTTTTTATATCTTACCTATCGGAGATATATCTCGAGCAAATCTTAGAGAATATAGTATTTAATACGATAGAACAAATAAGATCATAACACGCAACTACAGAGAAAATAGTTGGGTCTGGCTTCAGAATCCCAATGAAGACTTCAAGTCGTTAACATATAATGGTTTTAGGAAAAACCCAGGTTAAAGGAGAATCGACTCTAGTCGCAACTAGTATCACACATGAGGTGTGGGGATTAGGTTTCCCAGTTGCTAGAGTTCTCCCTTATATAGTCTTCAAATCAGGGTTTGATAACTTTGTAACAAAGCAATCAATATTCACCGTTAGATTAAAATCTGATTTAAGATTCAAGCTAAGATTGCACAAAACCAAGGCAATTTCTCTCCACCGTTAGATGGTCTTAGCTTGTTACACACAAATGAGATATATGATAGACGCATTTATGTGTCTAATTTGTCCCAATTGTTTATATTGTTAGTGCTCGATTTTGTACTTATTTGGTTATTTTATGTCTATGTAGGTGTTTTTGGAGAAATAAGCTTTTGCGGCGAAATTGGCTCAAAATGTGGCATTTGAACCTCCGTAGATAACGTACCAGAAGCACCCCAGAAATACCCCGGAGGAACCCTGAAAAAGTGTTGAAAATATCCCAGAAAAATTACTATTTGCACCCAAGGGGAAAGTGTTATTCGGACTCTCACTATGGATAAGGGGTAACCCAATTCGGACATGTGCTAAAGGGACACCAGAACTGGATAAGGGGGAGGTCACCTTCACCGTTTGAAAACAAATTTTGGCGGGAAAATTTCCTTTCACCAGACAGATTTAGGGTTGGATTTTCGGACGAGTTTTAATGAGATTCAATCACTGATTCTCATGGGCTGGACGTGATATGGATATACAATTCTAGTATGGATGATTTCATGGGCTTAATTGGGCTAGAATATCCGGGAGAAGCAATCAAAGTTAAAACAGAGAGACGTGTCCTGTTGTGCACTTTCAAAGATTTTGTGGAGATTTTGGGAGAGTTTTACGCTGGATAATCATGTATTTGGTCCTGTTCAAGTCATAGGAAGAGTTTGGTGGCTATTTTATAGCTAACAGACGCGTACAAACACTGACAGAGGTGATTATTGTTTCAACGGCAGAGAAGAAAAAAAAAAAGAGATTCTATCGGGATTTCTTTGAGCTGTGAAGTATATAAGAGGTGTAGAGAAGTTAGAAAAGGTTTTGTCGAGAGTTTGGGGAGGTTTGGAGGCGATCAGAGAGGCGCAGGAGGAGTTGCAGAGAAGTTACCTGCTGCTGCTGCTGCCATTAACACGCCTGAAGAACACGAAGAACGGACTCTCAGAAGCAGTCGTTTATCAACAGAAACATCGACTGTCTACTGTGGGTCGTAGTTCTTCAACGACAACAGCAACTCAGCTCTGTCGTTGATTCTGGACGTCTTCTGTGGGTCGCATAGTTCTGTTTTACATCAATTTCTTGTATTTCTCTTCATTGTAAAACACTTTTGAGCATCAATGAATTATTTTGAGAGCATTTTTACTATGATGAGTTAAACCCCAACACTGGGGCGACGGAGGAGGCCGAGCTTCATAAATGGGTAATTTTATTAATTCTTTTTAAGACTTTTGCATTAAAAATTAATTGAAATATGATTTGATTAAATTGGGTGTTATTTGATTGGATGGGTCATGCTTAGCTTAGGTGATTTGATGTTCCATGCTTAACATTTACAACCAATGTTTTGAGAATCGACTTTGGCAAAATAAGAGTCCATATATGTTTTGAGCTATTATTGTTGAGAATAAATCATTAAGCCTTATGTTATGAAGATTGGCCGAATCATTAGTCCCAGTACCTCTCTACCAATTTGTCAATATTTGTATATATATTTTTAAATCTAAAAATCCATTACCTTCACAAGTTCGAGTTTGAACGATACCCCTTATCATCATTACTACAACCACCAAAAAAATCTTTTATCAATATACCTTCATTTAGATATGGGTAATCGTACCTAAAAGTGTATATTGAGTTGGCTCAACAATAGTTAACCAAAGTTAGCCATATGAACACTTTTGGGTTAACCATGTTCATCATAACACTTCTAGATCAAATGATAATCAAATGAATCAAATTGTGTTACTCATAGAGTTGTTCACTTGTTTATATTTTCATAGAAGTATACAAGACACAATTGAAGCAAAATCGGATTGATTCAATAGAATCATTTCATGAACATTTTATCCACGGTATGCAAAGATTGCATTCCTTAATATATAAATGTATTTGTTCATGAGTATGAAATCATACTTAACCGATTTTAGAACTTAATCACATAAGTTTGCAAATGGTTACGCAAACTTAAGTTCCGGACTTGATCTTTTTCGACGGTTCGCAAACGTGTACGCATACTTTCGTTCCAGGCCGCATTTAGGTGAAACAGTTTTCCAACGGGTACGCAAACTTAGTTCCCGGACTTTGACAATTAAAACCATTCGCATACGGGTATGCATACTTGGTTCACGGGCCTGAATTATTCTTACAACAGTTTGCACACGGGTATGCATACTGTGTCATATCCAGAGAACGATTAATTATTCCAAACTCCCATTCCAATGATTGAAACATTCTTAGAAGACGACAGTAGCTGTCTCACACAAACTATTAGCTTATAAGCAATTTTCAAGGGATCGAATGAACAATACGAAACATTCCGAGTCTACATCAAATGATTGTCTCACACAATTCATGTAAGATGTTACAAGGCGATTTTCACATGATCATCTTTTGACTTTCTTCAAGAATAATGATGAACGTAGTTAAAGAAAAAAAACTTTCCAACACATATTTCGAGAAAGATATAAGCGAGTTAAGCTCAGCTCGAAATACCAAATATGTATAATGTAAAGTCTATATAGCTATACGACTTAGTCTCAATTAAGCACATATTACATATCACCATATCACCACAGCCGCACTCCCCACATATATTTGGCAATTAAGCACAAGTTCAATTAAGAACTCTCCCCCATAAAATGTCATTCCCGGAAGAACAACAAGAGCGACCTTACTTGTACAAGAAAAGAATGATTTCTTTGGACATTAACAAATCACATGAAACATGAATTTTTATCCAGTAAACTCAATTAAATTAACCACAAAGGAACATTAATGATTAATTTAATCGGAAATGCTCAACATAAGAAAACTTACGGAGCCATACAGTACTTTCACATAAAAGTGGATCAGGGAAAGATCAATACTGCGGAATACTCAAAAGTTCATTCTATCTTTTATCAATATTTTCATAATGACATAATAGACTTAACTTTTGACATATATGGGACAATCATAGTTCACGGACGTAAACACACATATCCCATAGCATTTTTTTGCAATATATAAAACCAATAAAGATTAATACCGCAAAATCATCTACCAAATAACATAGAATTTAAATAAATAAATCTAAAACATTACAAGATGAAAATCGTTGGCAATAGGTATGTGTAATCACAATATTTGATATTCCAAACCCTAGTTATCCTTCTTAAAACACAAGAATAAATTCTCATGAGAAGTTTCCTAGACAAAACAAGAACTAAAAAGCACTTTAGACATAACCGGCACCAGGGATCGAACAAAAAAAAGTTCATCAGTTGCTTTCTTCAGTTCAATCTTCAGAAACTCAAGATTCTTTGTTGCAATTTCAATTGGACCACGAAAACCTCAAATTCTCGAAGAAGATTTCCAAGCAACTGAGATGACATCTGAACTGGAAGATCGTTTTCATGGTCGATTGCATGATAGCAGGTTATGAAAACAGGATTCTCGTGAAACTCAATGACTTTGCCCTCTTCAACTTTGTTTTCCTTTTTGCATCGATCCATTGTGCACTCTATAATATCACAAGAGAGATCTTGACGTTACGGAACGAGCATATATCAGAAGAAGGAATCCATGATATATATATATATATATACGATTTTCATAGGGAAACCCTAGGGTTACTCGTTTACGTTCGGTAAAGCATCGGGTGCACGTACGGGCATTAAATTTTGTTATTGCCCGGCCTGGCCTATTAAACTTAATGGGTAGTAAGGACTACCAGCCCGTCCGGTCTGGCCTGTGTTATAACCGGGCTTGGGATGGCCTGCCCGATGTACACCCCTAGTGTGACAGTCCTGCAAGTGAGCATAATGATTATGCATCACAGAGTTGCAGTCCAAGTCAGTACTCCGCCGTAATGGTGCAATGCGAAGCCATAATAGAACAACACAAGCCATAATAGTGGTAATCTGTATAGACCGTCAAGTGCTAAGAATGACATAACCCCGCAGGGCCAATGAAGTGCAAGAGTAGCACTACATTTTAAAGACATTTGGCTAAGTAATGAAGCTTATTGGCCGACACAATGAAGTTTCATTGAAGGTTTGGCAAGACATGGCCAAAGTTGACGGATGCAACATGCGATGTTGGCATCGATGCATATCCATGGAATTGAGTTGGCCCAAGCTCAAGGATGATGCAAGAGTGAAGTATAGATCAAGAGTTGGTCTATGGCATTAGTTCAAGGCTGGCCAAAGCTTGAACAATGCAAACAAGTTGGTAATGCAAGAGTTGCATTGTTGTTTTCAAGCTAATTGGCGAAGTGAAGCATATATTACGCATGAGTAACTAGAGTGAGCTTAAGGAGCTGGCCTCGATGTTTGAAGCATAAATATTGTCCGTGAATGAGTTTGGAATGATAAACATGCAGGGCCAAGAGAGATGAACGTTGGTGCAAGACAGAATCCAGTATGGCACAACAAGTGTGCAATACGGCTCAGGTGGCGGTTACAAGTTAGTTATTGACTTCACAAGCGTGCCAAAGGTGCGAGACAAGTTGGAAGGGTTATGAAATGAGTTCATAACCTTAGTAGAGTGTTCCTAACCCTTCAATACAAGTGTGGCTTCAATCTGCATGATAACACAAAAGGTGGCAGTTGAAAAGCAGATTGGCGGTTATGAAAACTACCCTTTGGGACACATGGCTGTTCCATGCAGGTGCAAGCGGTTGCACAAAGTTTTGGCCTGATCCTAGCATGTATAAATATCTTAGGAATCAATAATGTTAGTGTTGTTCAATTGAGAGAAGAACCACTAATGTAGAGTGTTTTAGGCATTCACCAAGAGGGTGAATGGCCTGTTTTGGTCATGTGATGGACGAATTTTTTAATATTCCTTTAGTGCAATAAAATGGGTTTGTTGCAGTGTCCTTTGTGTTCATTATGTTGTTGATGTTGTGTGAGAATTGGTTAAGTATATGGCAGAACCTCTTATGTTTATGGGGGCATGAAGAGTTAGAGAGAAAGAAGAAAAGACTTCCGTTGTGCAATGCCTTATGAGTGAAGGCAAATGCGTACTTTGATGCAAGTATGCAAGGCTGAGTGATTTTGGGTGAAGTTGATTCACTAAACCACTATCATTGCCGGTCATGTCCCATGAAAATTTTAGGCGATTAAATGGGCATGTGACACCTAGTACCCTACCTAGGGCTGCACAACGGGTAGGGTGGGTAGGATATGGCCTATACCCGCCACCCTACCCGTTTATTGGCGGTTAAGAAAATCTTTACCCGTCACCCTACCCGCCAAATAGTGGATAGGGTAGGATACGGTTAAAAAACTGGCGGTTAGGGTAGGGTTGGCGGGTATGGATAGGGTATGTGCACCCCTAGTAGGAATTGCTCGAAAACCAATATGGTAGGATAATTTCGAGATTTACCCGCCACTCTACCCGTTTATTGGCGGTTAAAAAAATCTTCACCCGCCACCCTACCCGCCAAATAGTGGATAGGGTAGGATACGGTTAAAAAACTGGCGGGTAGGGTAGGGTTGGCGGGTATGGGTAGGGTATGTGGACCCCTACCACTACCGCATCGTACACAATTTTTGCCCCTCCTATTTTTCTCAGTCGGACCGATATGATAACCGGCTAAGATCATATGTTGGAACTGCCAAAATTCAACTCATTAAAATAACGAATCCAGATTCCAGAGAGAAAGAAAAAAATTGAAAACCAGAGACATGGAAGAGGAAGAAGGAGAAGGAAAGAATTATTATACTAACAATAATCAGAAGGGTGAAATTGGGAAACCATTGATTTTGTTAATATGTGGAACATTAGTATATTACCATTGTGCTTACAGAAATTCGAGTCTACTCTCATTGATTTCTGATGTATTCATTGTTCTTCTTTGTTCCTTGGCCATTCTTGGTATGTTCTTTCGTCATATCAGTATCACGTAAGTGCATTTTCCAATCTCTCTTTCAAGTTTTTTTTTATCATTTTGTGCTGTTAAATATTGAATTGGGGTTTAAAGTTTAAATTTCGATGGTTATTTTGTTAAACTAGGGTTCTTGATTACTATGTGGTTGAATTAGGGATTTTAGTTGATTTACCCTAATTTTGTTGGAATAGGTTTTTGATTTTTAATACTGTTGCAATTTAGAGTACTTATCTGCGGGTTTTTGTCAATTTATCCAAATTGTTGGTAAATGATTAGAGAAATTAAGGTTATGATGGTGATTTTGTTAATTTAGGGTTCTCAATTGCCGATGCTGTTGAATTAGGGGTTTTAGTTAATTTATCCCTCATAATTTGGTTAGATCAAGGTTTTTGATTTCTAATGATGTTTAAGTTTAGAGTTCTGTATGTGGGTTTTCGTCAGTTTATCCCAAATGTTGGTCGATGATGAGATTTGTTTCCCCATATTGTGTTAGAACTTAGAATTGTATTACATTTACATTTCTAGGTCTGTGTTAGGTTTAGGATTAAGGAGGACAAATAATTCTTACAGTACTGAGTAAAATAGAGTTGATTTTAATGAACTTTGTTAATATTTGGTTTGTCCTGCTTTGAATTGTTGTAGAGTTCCGGTGGATCCACTTGAATGGCAGATTTCACAGGACACAGCAAATGCCATTATTGCTACTTTGGCTAATACATTAGGTGCGGCGGAGTCTGTTTTGAGAGTTGCAGCTACTGGGCACGACAAAAGACTATTCATTAAGGTTATGTTACTTGTTGTATCTTTCTGTTGCATTGTTATTTGAAAATTAACTACTCTATTCGCATATTATGGATTTGTAATATCTTTGGACAAGTATATCTGAAATCACTTCACTAAGATGGTATGTAGTTGTAGGATACTGTATCATTTCCGGTTTAAAACCAATTGAGATGACTGGTTTGTTTGCATGAGTTTATTTCTTTTCTTTTTTGAGATTGTAATTCGAAAGATAGCTCATGTTTGATACCAGAAGATTAACAACCATTTTGCTTACTATTGTCTGTAGGTGGTTGTCATTCTTTACTTGCTATCAGCTGTGGGACGAGTTGCCTCAGGAGCTACAGTTGCATATGCTGGTAATTTTGGTTATATTATTTTAATATCTTCTTTCATCTTTGATCAGCCAATTTTTTTATCTCCATCAGATTATCTTGACATTTAGTATCAGATGTTCATATGTCTATCTTCTGATAGCCTTAACGTCTGGAATTAGGATTAATAGTTTGGGATTTTATTATTCTCTAAGGCCATCATTATCCTCCTGATAATAGAACAGTCATGCAGTTAACTTTCATTATGGCTCATTTTAACACCCCTTTAGGTCCTTTCCAAGATTCTCCCTGGTCTAAGAAAATATAAATACTGATTGGTAATTCTTATTTTATTTTGGTATGTACTGTTTCATATATGCACCGTTTTATCTGATAAAACTCTGAATTTTCTACAGCTGTTTGTGTGTTTGAACTGGTAGCTTTCCAGTGAAATAAGTTTATGTTTTCAAGTGGAATAAACCATTTGCTTGAAAGGGATCTCACGTTACTATTACCATGTTCAGTTTTCTATTTGACCGCATCCACTAATATGCTTAAACCAAATATTGTTCATGTATGTAGTTGTTTACAGAGGAAGGAAAAATTGTACTTCCCAGTTCATGGTTCTATAGAAATCTCAATTCATTTAAGTCTTATTGGATAGAGGTTAATCAGGTTGTTTCTTTGATAAAACAGGGCTGTGCTTATTTTGTCTGTACATTGTTGCCCAAAGCTCTCAGTCGATCAGTGAATGCGCGTCTCAAATTCTGAAGAGAAGAGAGTCTACAGGTGCAGCACAAGATGTCATGTAGTTGAAGCTTGAAAGTATCTCAAATTTTAGACATTTGTGAATATCAGGTTTGTCACTTTTTAATTGTATAAATAGCTAAAGCTAGTATGTCTTTGTTCTTTTGTAAAGCCTCTTCTGGCTATTGAATAATGTGGGGTAGTCTTTACCATACAGAATTAGCTGTTGAACAAATACGAACAACTTAGAATTGATAGAAAATATTATTATCTCAAGTTCAAGGAATTCATCTAATTTCATCAGTTGCAGCAATTTCTACATTTTCAATTTCTAATATATATCAGTATAAAATGGTAAAGTTTATGAACTCATCTTGCAATGGTTTATTTATGTTTTTTTCAATCGTTGTGGATTACTTAAGGTGTAAAATTGTTGTCAAGTTTGATGAATGTCCACCCAGATACCTGACTACTATCTTTTGCAAGAAAAGGTTTTTCGTCGAAGGGGTTTGGGGTATATATATTTGGCATCTAATGAAACGTAAGATTGAAAACTCATATTTGATCATTAACAAACCAGTGATGTCGTAGAATATTACATTAGCAAACATATGCCTGATTAATTAACATAGAGTTGAGTTAAATACTCATAAGTTTGTTAAGTGATTTTATAAGCCTACAAATACTAATACCAACACATAGGAACACTGTAATAGTCAACACACTTTATATATGTAAAAGCTTTTTCAGTCACCAGTCTTGTAACGATTCATCTTTCACATGTGAGGCTTATGGCCAGATCTCTGACAGGCAGCTAAGAGCTTCACTGACAATGGTGTTTTGTAGGAGTTCCATGCTTGCAATCCTTTGTAATGGAGGTGTATTGTTATTTCGGTTCATTCTGTTCTTGGTATTATTTCCATTATGGGTATTAACACCATCTATTCCGATGTTTGATATCTGTCCTGAATTTGGAATACCAACATATGAAGACGCCTCATCTCCTTGCATCCCGAGATTTGCTGCTATGTCAGAAACTCTAGGTATGTTGTTGGTAATAATATGTGGTTGAGGTGAATTCGAATAATTTTGCAAGAGATGGTGCAAACTACACGTTAGGGATCCACGAGCGACCATGTCCTCTGCCAGTTTCACCTGGAAAACATATTTGCAGAGTTTTTAGGGTGTTGCAGAACTTCTTTTGAATGTTCTTATCAGGGTTTATGCGTTACAAATTTACCTTTACTCTCAAAGCTTCTACATCTGATCGAAGAACTCTGTTGTCAGTAGCAGCTTCCTTAAATTGATGATCAGCACTGTTGAATTGCTTGTACAGTGAAGCATTTTCTCCTCTTAATTGATCAACCTATCAGGGATAGCACCACCAGGAACATAAATATGACGCAATAACTGAAAAATCTTTTTTGCAGATCAGAAAACACAGGTACCTGTAATTCAAGATCAACCAGATGTGCTTGTTTTCTTCTTCGTGATCTTCGTGCAGATTCTCTGTTAGAAACCTTTCTGGAAACCAAAAATGCAGTCAATATTACAACTCAGGGAATCTTTGATCTTGTTTGATCGACCCTTGCCAATTCCTGATAGATCAATAATCATACCTTCTGATACGTTTGACGTCAACATTATCCATGCTTTGTCCACAAGAACCACCTTCGATCTCTATATCATCGTCATCAGACTGCTCCCTTGAAGATGACCCACTTGTAGCTCCTACGCCTTGAGCATCTCCTCCTATGTTTGGATTATGAACTGATGTTGGACTTCCAGCTGACCCAGTTGCAGGAGTGTAGGCAAATGTTATACCACTGGATGCAGGACCTAAATTAAAGCAAAAACATTTCCACCAGATCGACTGTGATAGAATCGATTTTAAACTTGGGCAGGTCCTAACTTAATCGTAAAATGACACACTAGACGACATTACTAGGTGGAAACTGAGTCTTCGAGACTCGACAATGACGATAATGAAACAATTTCATCCCAGTGAATCCGAGGATCACTGGTGTATGTAGAGTGTAAGAAAAAACAAGTCAAATTCTCTTACCACAAATCGATGATTGTGAATCCATGGTTGGAGAAATGGCTGCAAACTTGTGGAGAGCTGCATTTTGAGAAGACCATACGAAGATATCATTGTTGCTCATTAGCCCACCACCACCACCACCATTTGAAAAAGGGTGAATCTTCTCCTGGTTATACAAAAATGAAGGAAAAAAAATAAAAAAATTAACCCTTTCACAAAACAACATGTACTGCATCCAATTGTTTCCATCTTTCCCCTATCTCAAGCCCTCAACAAATATGCAATGCAACCAACTGGGGTTAGCTTGGTTGGTAAGGACTGTAGCTCATTTGTCCTGGGGCTGATTCACATATAACTAGAAAGAAATCGGTAAGTTTGGTTTAAGAATCTTCTTGGCACGAAATTTTGGACAATTCAAATAAAATATCTTCGGAAAATTGTAGGTTTCATGCGAAAATTATGAGATTTATAAGGAAATTTAGTCAGTGAAATAGTAAACTGTTTATGCTGCCTCAGTTTTTCATGATTGAGATTAGTAGTTTCTAAAAACAGAATAAGACGGATAAAATTTAGCACATCGGGTTGTGTTTGGGCACCAAAGCTCACTTTGCTTTCAACCAATCGCATGTACAAACACATATAAACCGACGAATCCATGTCAACTAAATTTGTCGTATTATTCATCAATAAATGCACGTGGATTCATCATTATGTTCTTGACTTATGATATGCAGCAGAACACTACTCCTCCTCGCTCCTCACTAGCATCGTCAAATGATTTCTTCCAAAGATTATTAACACAAAGGAAAAAGATATAACTGAAATTAACAGAAATAACTAACCTTTAGTTGATGATCATAAAAACTGAAATCACCCAAATCATTACTAACAAAACCCTGATCTTGATATGGATGATGAGAAATGATGATATCACTAGTATTAGTTGTAGTAATTGGTCTTAAAAATTCTTCAAAATCCAACTCTGATGCACTTCTCTTCATGTTTGAACCTCCGAATATCGACGATGTTTCATCGTGTTTTGGGTTCGTGTCGAGTGGTTTTCGATCCATTTCTTAGCTAGCTAGGTGTATTTGGTTTGATTACGGTGATCTCTTGGATCTGAAAAAACTGTAAGAAGCTTCACGGAATTCCAAGGAAAGCGAGTGAGAAAAAAGAAAGGTGAAAGCTGATTTAGGTTTGTAAAGAGAAAGGCGATGATGTTATATGGCATTACGTGCTTTATTCAGATCAAATTCTGTTACCAAAAATGGCCATGCGTTGTACGTTTTATTTACATGATTGACCTTCATTGCTTAGTATGGTTGGTTTCCTTTGTGGTTGATGCAGTTTTTTACTACGCAACTTTTTATGTGGCTATTGGACTAACTTACTTCGCAAAGATTTCTACCAAAATACAAGAGAATGAAAATGCAAGATGGGTGATTGTTTGGGAAGTCGCCGTATTCCCTTATTGGCCTACCCCAACTTGTCTCGGAGGTGTAGAAGAAGATGGAGGGAGGAGGTACCAAGATGAAAACACCTCCAATTTTTTTTTGTTGTGCTTCAGACTTCATAGACTTGTCAATTCTATACTAAGGTGATATATGTCTGGTAGAGAAGATAAAAAAACATACTTGGAATTATATTTATGTTATGTGGTAACATAGAAGTTAGACCGGCACAACTAGGCGGCTAAAGAAAAGAGAAATTTGGTTTTGATGTAAAAGCATTTATGATATTTTAATAGTATATTTTTAAAAGAGAACTTGTGAATTTAGATTTGCGCTTAGGCTTACCGACTGCTAGCACACATAGTTTCGGTGTTTAAATTTAGTAATCAAAATTTAAAGGTTAGTATTGACCTCTAAGAACCATCAAACGCCAATTACGAAGGTTGAAGGCGGAAAGAGCAGTTTTACGTATTTCACATATTATGCAATGTTGTATCTCGATATAAAATAGTTTATTTTTGTGGAACACGTCAGGAGAGGTCTTAATCCATGAAGAAGCAATTAACAATTTGAATCACTGAAAAAAAATATATTAAAAAACTGTTCATGGAGATTTACAGTTTTTAAACACTTCCAAGATCAGTAAAACTAATAAAGCATATTAGAATATGGTTCTTGAATAATCAAGAACATTCAATTAAAGAAGACGATGAATTACAGAAGAAAATGAAAAACACAAAAAATATCTATGTATTGTTGTTACAGAACTCAGAGAGAAACTCTGGTATTTATTGTTTGTACAGACAGCTAATAAAAGTCCTGACCAATTATGTGACTGAGAGTAAGGACCAATGAGAGCACAACACGTAGTGAGAGACAGCTGTAGAATTCTGTTAATAACTGAAAGAGAGAGAAGCAAGTGTTAGACAAACACATTGCTATTAGTCCCCCTCAAGTTGAGGTGCCTGCTGTGAACCTTCAACTTGTCCCTAAAAAACTGAAATCTTGGTCCTGGAAGACCCTTTGTAAAGATATCTGCAACTTGATCAAGAGTAGAAATATAATGAATCTGCAAGTTCTTTGAGTGAACTAATTCTCTGAAAAAGTGAAAGTCAACAACTAAGTGCTTCATACGACTGTGAAACACAGGATTGGAAGATAAGGAAATAGCACTGATGTTGTCACAATGAAGAGAAGGAGTAAGTTGCAGAAAAATATGGAGATCCTTGAGAAGCTGACAGACCCACACAATTTCAGCAACTGAGTTTGCCAAGGACCTATATTCAGCCTCAGTACTATATCTGGCTACTGTTGCTTTTCTTTTGCTTGACCAAGATATGGGATTAGCTCCAAAAAATATGCAATACCCACCTGTACTTCTCTTTATGTTAGGTGAACCAGCCCAATCAGCATCACTAAAACCATGTATAGCTAATAATCCCTTTTTGAAAAGAATGCCATAATCCACAGTTGATTTGATGTATCTCAGTATTCTTTTAGTAGCAACTAAATGAACAGTAGTAGGAGACTGCATGAACTGACATACCTGGTTAACTGCATAACTTATCTCAGGTCTTGTCCAAGTGAGATATTGCAGAGCCCCTACAAGAGACCTCTAAGTGGTTGGATCATCCAAAATATCCCCATCACTAGCAGAAAGCTTAGTACCAACACAAACTGGAAAGGCACATGACTTGACACCTAGCATATCATACTTATTTAAAAGATCCAAAGAATATTTTGTGTGAGATAAGAAGATACTTGAATCATTTCTTTTAACCTCAAGGCCCAGAACAGATCACCCTAATCTTTGATTGGAAAGTGAGACTGAAGTTGCTTAATAAGGTCAGAGCAATAAGGTGATGAATTTTCAGTAACAAGAATATCATCAACATAAACAAGAATCATTGTAATTTTAGAGCCAATATTCCGAACAAACAAAGATGAGTCTGCAGTGGAAGCAACAAAGTTGTATGAAAGAAGAACATTCATAAGTTTCTTATACCAGGCCCTAGGTGCCTGTTTATGACCATATAAAGATTTGTGAAGCTTGCAAACCTTCTGAGGATTATCAGGGTCAACAAAACCTGGTGGCTGTGTCATACAAACCTCCTTTTGCAAATCACCATGGAGAAAAGCATTACTAACATCCAATTGGATAATTTTCCAGTTAAATTGAACAACTAGAGAAAGAAGAACTCTAATAGTAGTTTCCTTTGCTACAAGACTAAATGTTTCATCATAGTCCAGACCATCCTGCTGATGAAAACCCTTTGCAACTAGTCTAGCTTTATACTTGTCAATGGTTCCATCAGGATTTTGTTTGATTCTAAAGACCCATTTGTATCCATCCAAGTTCTATGATGGATTAGGATCAACCAAAGACCAAGTGCCTGCATTTTGTAATGCACTATACTCATTGACTAGAGCAGCACCCCACTTTGGATTCTTTTTAGCCTAAAAAATGCAAGTTGGCAAAATAGGTGGAGTAGATGAAATTATAGATGCAGATAAGGCATACTTAGTACAGTATGCCTTTGGCTTCTTAATTCCCATTTTGCCCCTAGTAACCATATTGTGTTGATTGATGACAACTGATGGAGCAGTGGATGAATGAGCTGGTAAAGTAGAAGAAGAAACTGAACTAGATGAAGTATTTGTACCAAAAGTAGTTGCAATAGGGTCTGAAGAGGAAATCGCAGCAGCAGTAGGTGCAGAAGTAGTTGCAGTAGTTGTAGAGACTGGCATGACAACAGAAGTGGCATCTGACAAAGTAGTTGGAGCAGAGCATAAAGTAAAATGTGATACTTCTGAAACAACCAGATGATGGATGAAGACATCTGTATCCATTGTGTTGTAAGATGTAACCAATAAAAATGCATTGCAAGCTTCTAGGTTCTAGTTTATGATTAGTATAAGGTTTCAGCCAAGGATAGCACAAGTATCCAAATGATTTTAAGAAATGATAATTTGGAGGCATGTTAAAAAGAACTTCATAAGGAGATTTAAAACCAATGAACTTAGTTGGTAGTTTGTTGATTTTATAATTGGCAGTATTGAAAGCATCTACCCAATGTGAGTCAGATAATCCAGACTGAATGAGATAAGTTCTACCAACCTCAACTATATATATGCTTGTGTTTAACTTCTGCAACTCCATTTTGATGTGGGGAATGTGGACAAGAGAATTCATGAGTGATACCACATAAGGATAGAAAGGGATGCAGTTCATTATGTAGAAATTCACCACCTCCATATTTTCTAATAATACAAATTGGAACACCAAAAAGATTTTCAACTTGAGATTTATATTGAAAGAATACAGTCTTGAAATATAATTTATCATAATGTGGAAAAATCCAACAGTACTTGGAGTAATCATCAATAATATCGACATAGTACCTAAAACTATTGACTGAAGGTACATGACTTGGACCCCAGAGATCTAGATGAAGTAATTTTAATTGTTTAGTACTACAGTGAGAGAAAGATGAAAAAGGGAGTCTATGACTTCTACCAAGTTGACATTCATGACAAGAAATTGGTGTTTTTATTATTGATGGTAAAGAAAGAGCTATTGAAACATGTTGTATTGCTTTGAAGGAAGGATGACCGCCTTTTGTGCCAGATATCTGCAGAGAGAGATGATGTACTGGAATATGCATGATTACTTGAAAGTCCAGAAGCTGTTGGTGTACTTGAATTGGTGAAGTGAAGAGGATATAACCCATTACTTTGAGGGCCTTGTAAAGTAGTCTTCCCAGAGAAGAGATCCTTCAAAATAAAACCAACAGGATCAAATGTGATTGAACATTTGTTATCTGAAGTAAATCTATGTACCGACAATAAATTGGCAGAATCTTGAGGAATATGAAGAACATTGTTCAAAGAAAACAATTGTGTAGGAGTGTACTTTAAAGCAGAACCTATATGTGAAATTTTCATACCTTCTCCATTAGCAGTATGGATTTCCTCAGAACCAACAAAAGGATTAGAGGTAGTCAATTCAGTTTCATCAGTTGTAATGTGATTATTAGCTCATGTGTCTGCATACCAAGGGTTCTCTCCAAAGATATTTGCAGAAGCCAACATAGAAGTAAGATGATGAGAAGTTTTGTTGTTTGATAAGAAAAGTTCATTCGATTGCGACAAGATAGAGCATCATGGCCAGGTTTTATGCAAATTTGACAGACAACAACATCTGAGGGTAAAGATGATGAAGTAGTTGGGTTTGTTGGCAAGGGTTATTGATGTGGTGGTGGCACAGATGCATATGAGTAATGATAAGGTGCAGGAGGAGGTCTTGGGTGATATTGAAAATGACTCGATAAGATGATTGAAAAGAGGATTTTGAATAGTTACCTCTACCACGACCACGAGATCCAGAAGCATGAGAATTGCGCATGGATGCTTGAAAAGCAGCAAAGGCCTTTGAATTAGCTTCATAAAGTAGAGCCGAAGATCTGTTCTGAACTGAGATTTCTTCAGAGAGAAGCAGATTATGAATTTCTCAAGAGTTCACTGGTGGATATCAAATTCTAGTGGAGGTACTAAATGCTTGATAATCTTGACCAATTCCATTTAGAATTTGCACAACAAGTTCATCATCTGAGACCGGAGAACCAGATGCAGCCAACTGATCGGTGATTTTCTTGATATCCCCTAAGTAAGTAGACATTGATCCAGATCCAAGCTTCAACGATTGTAGTTTGGTGCGTAGTTGAATAGAGTGAGTTGTAGAACTTCTTGCAAACCGTAATTCGATATTATCCCATAATTCTTTTACAGAAGAAGCTCCAAAAACATGTGGAAGAAAGGAGTCAGAAATAGTGGATTGGATCTATAGAATGAGAGTGTTATCATTCTCAAGCCAGTTGTTGTAAGAAGGATTAATAACATCTCGATCATCACCATCAATCCGTTCTTGCAGGTATTTGCGTGGACATGGTGTAGTGCCATCAATAAAACCTAAAACTTTGTATTTCTTCGATAAAGGAAGTAAAACACTCTTCCAGATGAGAAAATTATCTTCTGAAAGTTTGAAGTGAATGATATGAGAGATGTGGTTAAGAAGAATTTGTGAGATTCGAGAATCATAGTGATTGTACGCTATTAGAGATCAATAAAGCAAAGAAAAAGATGATGAAATTAGATCTAAGATCGGAGAAGAGCAGCAGAAGAAGGATCTTACCATACGAGTGATACCATATTAGAATATGGTTCTTGAGTAATCAAGAACATTCAATTGAAGAAGATGATGAATTACAGAAGAAAATGAAAAACACAAAAAATATCTATGTATTGTTATTACAGAACTCAGAGAGAAACTCTGGTATTTATTTTTTGTACAGACAACTAATAAAAGTCCTGACCAATTCTGTGACCGAGAGTAAGGACCAATGAGAGAACATCAAGTAGTGAGAGAAAGTTGTAGAATTCTGTTAATAACTGAAAGAGAGAGAAGCAAGTGTTAGAAAAACACATTGCTATTAACACACACAACAGCAATTCCTCTGATCTTTCGAGTCCATAAAAATATAGCATAAATACTTTAGAAGAGGCAAAGTAATTTACAAATTTCTCATATCCAAATCGTCTACCAAATCTTCAGTTTTTCTTCTAGAAAGCTATGATGAAGGTCTTTGGACCATCTTTATTTTACACTGCGTCATCGTTACAAATTCCAATCGACACTCCCAATACAACGCCGAACCAGAAACAGCGAAGCATATGCTTATTCACTGCCCAATAGCAGTAGCGTCCTGGAACAACCTGTTATCTCGTTTATCAACTAACCAAACCAACCAAGTCTCATATCACTATAAACAATCAATCAACCGTTTCCCAATTCCAGAAAAAAACTAGCCATACCCATACATATCAGCTTGCAGTTTTCTTTTATGGAACATTTGGACGTCCAGAAATGATTTAGTTTTAAAACAACACCATACACCCCCGGAAAACATCTTGGCACAAACCCTAAAGCAGCAACAGGAATTCGAATGGGCAAAAAAAAAATCCCCCAGTTTAACCCGAGGACACACCATCTAGAGCCACTCCGACAAATATCATAGCAATAATAGTGATATTAACAGGCTGGACCAGACCGGAACCGAATTGGATGAAGATCAACACGGATGGGGATGCTAGGGGACATCCGGAAATGGAATGAGCAGGTTTTATTTGCAGGTATTCGAGTGTTCAAACGGTGATAGATTTCGCGCAACTTCTAGGAATATCTACGACGCTAATAGCTAAAATGTGGGTAGCTCTACTGGCATCTAGGATAAGAATGGAGAGACAATGTCCAAAAGTTATCTTTCAGATGGATTCGAAAAACCTGATGCGCTTCATAAAAACAGAGGGTAAAGCTCTGTGGTATATTGCAGAAGTGACTACCGAAATAAAACAGAGAATGATTCCTTATTGTGCTATACAACACAAATATATAGAAGAGAATCAAGCAGCATATGGTCCGGCGAACTATGCAGCAGACGGAAGCCAAGAAGGAAACCTATCAACAACAATTTGGGACCAGGCAACTCCACGTTTTATTGTCCAAATTCTATTAAATGACTCTGTGGGTACAAGATACCCACGTGTAATAGTTTTCTACGCCGTTCTTTCTGTTTTATCATGCTTCAAGAAAAAAAAAATCCACATTCTCTTTCGGTACAGGTTCAGAGTTCTAAGCAAAATAACTTACAAGATCCTCGTATACGAATCCTATTATCTTTGTTTCAAATTAGGTGTATATTCGAAATTTGTGATACAACTTGCAATCCAAATGAGAGTGGCAAAAATTAATGAGAGTGGCAAAAATCAATTTATGTATTTACACAACAGTGATAAAGTCGAAAATAACTACCCACTGAAATCCAACTAGACGTGTAAAACATGCCGGCCCAGCATACCCAACCCATGAAGCCAGGTGCTTAATGTGTTGCATGTAATATTGTGATGTGCTGGAGATTTATGCATGTCATGTTGTGCCGTGCCAGAAAAATAAACGTGCTGTACAGGGCATATATATTGTATATTTTTATAAGAAAATATATTCTAAATATTTAGATGTTATGTATATTGTTATAAAAATAAGTCAACATAACGAAGATAAAAAGTCAAAAATTGGCTAGAATAAAGATTTGTGGTGAAATTTACGCACGAAATACAAATGAGAAAACATATTAAAATATTGGAAAATAACCTTAATAATAATCATATGATGTCGAAATTTCGTTTCCTAGAAAAAAAAAAAGGGATGAGCATGGATAATCGAGGAGACCCACAATAATTAGTTATGGTAGTGAATATTTGGGCGAGATAACAATGAGGAGGTACAAGGGTTGTAGCTGAATGAAGAGAAGAAAGGAAGAAACGGAAACAACCTTTCTGCCGAGGCTACAAACAAACTCTCTCAAAAACCGATCACACACAAAAATAGGTGTCATGTGGTGAATCCCACCGCCCTAAAAACTATCAAGTTCAATTATTTTGTGTGTACTTTGTAGTAGATGTTTTGCAGTCCTTTTTCTTAAAGCCTATTTAACATTTTTAAAGTGGAAACAAATTTGAATTTCTGACATCATAGGCATTATCTTCCTAACTATGTCCTCCGACTCCTCTGTTAGAGCATCCACAGTGGGCGAGTATAACTAAAAATTTGGGATGAGATCGTGACGCAGTGGGACGGAGTAAAGATCAAATCCCAGCCAAAGATCAAATTCCAGACCATATTTGGTCGCGACCAAATACCAAATCCTAATATAGTCGGGCGTAAATTTAAAGTACGCTTGTTGCTGGGCGTAAATTTAAAGTACGCTTGTTAACGGGCGGAGATTTAAATTACGCCCGATGAAAATTCAAATTAAAAAAAAAAAAAAAAAAGAGGCGTAAACTTAAAGTACGCCTGTTGACAGGCGTAAACTTAAAGTCCGCCTGGTGATTGATTGGGCGGACATTTGAGATACGCCCGATGAAATTTTTTTGGGGCGGATCTTTAAATTACGCGCGACCAAATTTTAATCGCCACCGTTACGTGACAACACGGACTAAACCCAAAATTTGATCTTTTTTTTGATCTTTGATCTTTGGTTTTGATCGCACCACTGCAGTTGCTCTTAATGAGGTCAATTTTTATAGCTACGTCACAAGTGAGTTTTAGCATGTACAGTGGTGGGATTTAGAGGTGTAAAACGTGTCGGCTCAGCACAACCCAGCTCACGAAATCACGTGCTTAGTATGCTATGTGTCGTGCTGTGCTGTGTCGGAGATTATGACGTGTCGTGCTAGAAGGCGTGGTGGGCTTGGCTGTGCCAGAAAAATAAACATGTTGTACCGTGCTGTGCTGTGCCGGGCACATTTATTTTATATTTTCCGATATAATTTATTTCCAAATATTTAGGTATTATATGTGTTATTATGAAAATAAGTTAGTATAACAACAACAAAATGTCAATAGTTGGCTAGAATAATGGTTCTTTTGTGAAATATACACAAAATGTGATGTATTGTGCCATGTTGTGTAGTACTTTATACCTATTATGACGTGCTTTCTTAACGTGATGTGTTGTGTCGTGCCACGTGCTTATCTGTGCCGCGTGTCGTGCTGGGCTACTGTACTGATTAGTCAAACCCAGCCCGTCTCATGAAGCTAACGTGTTGTGCCGTATCGTGCTAAGTCACGTACGGAGCTGTGTTGTGCTCAAATTTTAGTGTCTTGTATTGGACTGTGTTGCGTGCTGGCACATCCGAATTTACATCGGGATTATTCGTTAACTACAACAATTTTTTTTTCTTTTTTTTCTTTTTGAAGGGTGCACGAAATCGAATTTCCAAACAAATCCTATGTTTACACTGACACGTGTCATGCGTGTTCTCCTCATCCGTCAGTGTGCCCACTTAGATGGTACTTTCAATAGCTAGACGGGAGCTTAAGGGTAATTAAGACAAAACCATAAGTGCCGAAATGGAGGTTGATTTGGATCCGCACCACCATCACCACAAACAAAAAAGAGAAAAAGCAACACACAGATGCTTTGAATACAAAGCAGGAAAAAAAAATTTAGTTCGGAATTTTGGTTGCTTTTTTCAGCTTTAACACATCATCTTCTATATTTTCTTGGCGAAAATACCCTCCCAAAAGTTACTGTGGTCCTAAAAATCAGATCTAGTGGACCTCATGCGGCTCCAATTTGTCTTTAGGATATAAAAGAACTCCAATATCAGGTAAAGAACTGTGCTTTGGATGTGCGACTTACTCACTAACCCAGTACCAGACACATTGCCGACCTATATATTTAGTACTGGAGTCAGTTACCTAAAGAGAAATTCCAAATCAATGGAGTCCGTTACCTAAAGAGAGATTCCAAAACACTAGAAAGACCATGGTGTGAGTCTAAATCTTGTCCAATCGCAAGTATCAATTAAGTATTAGTTGTTCACTGCATCCAGGTGGGACTTATTAATTTCAAAAGGATTCACGGTATCAGGTAGGATTCATCAAAGATCCAGATTATATCCACCTAAGAGCAAGTCCAATGGGACGCCCAAGTTAACAAATTTACCCCTTATAGTGGTAGTAGTGACAAACTAGTAAGATGGATTCACAAACTTTCAAATAGGAGAAATTATCGGTTTCATCTCCACTTGAGATTACCACATCGAACAACACCTATTGGCCTTGGTTGGGATGGGCATCCTCCTTAGCTGGGTCGATCGTCCCAATCTTCACCGAGTAAGTAATAATTTTTATTATAAATTGCTAGTTGAGTTTTTTTTGTACGAAAAAAGAGGTAAGCTTCAATTTATTCATCGTAAAACTACCCAAACTAACCTCAGACCTGTAGCGACAGCTCACCATTATTCATCTGAGATCGAATCAACCCTAACACATCATTCCTCAACCAGCAGCACCAGATCTTCCTAATTCGAATCATACAATATATCATCCATCACCATTTCCTTCATCAAATTGACGGCAACAGGGTCATCTACTTGCCTTGATTTCAAAATCAAACCCAGAGAAAACACAACCACCAGATCCATTCCCTCTAAACAAAACCCATTCTTAATTTCACATCCATAAATCACCACAAACTCCTCCATTACAGCAACAACAACAATCAACTTCAGCAGCAGCATATTCGAGTTCCTGTCTTTGTTGTTCAATTTCAAATCAAAACAAAACCCATATCTTCTGCAACTCAATAGACCCATCTGAATCCCCCTCTCGAACTTTCAGCTAGCCATCAATTCCATCACAATCTTCAATTTCAGCAACCAAAAACCTTAAATAATATTCAATCGGAACCAACATCAGCCGATGTTTCTCCTCTTTATTCAATTCAGATAAAATGAAATGAATGAGAGAAATTTGTGCTGGATTTGAATTTGGAAGTAAAGTAGATGAGAACTAGTGTTTGATCAAAATTTGGGGAATATTGTTAAAAATTGCGATTGGGTTCAATTAAGAAGGTTAATGAAGTTGTGATGATATGGAGACATGGGTTCTGTTTGGTTTCGTGAACAAGGAACTGAAATGGGTTGTAAATGGTGGATGTCTACTGATTTTTGAATTGGAAGTTGAAGGTTTTAAATGTGAATCGGTCATGAGTTTACCACATAGATGTTTGATTGGGGTTGACTCTGTGTAATTGGGTTTGGTAATGATTCTGTGTAATTGGGTTTGCCGAGAAGATGAAAGATGATGAATAAATTATCCAGACTCAATCAAATCGATGCCATCATCACCAAATATGGAAGAGATCAAACCCTTCTTTAATATCTTCTATTTATCACCCCAATCAATAGCAGCAACAATTCTTTCATCCCCTTAATCGAACCCTAATCTTCTTAAAAATTCTGATTACTGAAACCATGGGTTCCGGCAGCAGCAGAGGTCTTGGATTCTTGGTGTTGTTGAGAAGAGAAAGGCTAAGTGAATACGACCTAGTTTGTATGGCTATTGGCACCCGGCTCAGCCAGGTGGGCGAGATCTATTTTGTTTTAGTCTGAGGGTATTTTGGGAAGGTAACAAAACACGTGTACCTTTTATGCCACGCGTGCACAGGTGCTGACTCATCTAACCAAGCAATGGATGGAAAACCTAACGGTGGGAGGAAACACTAATTTCAATATTTTGGGGTGGAAACGCTAATTAGCGATCTTGGCAGGGGAGGAAACGCAAAATAGCCCACTGTTATAATTTAAACTCGCAAAGATTTGTTGTTTAAAGAGGTTTCTTATAAAATGGTTGATTTTTTTTGATAAATTATTTTTTGAGATCTTGCTGGTTTTCAATCAAGCAGAACTAAAGATTCACATCAGAGTCCACTTCAACTTCAGTTCTCGTCATAAAGCTTCGGATACCCAGCAACAACCATAACGATCATCTCTTCTCATCTTGACTCTGTTGCAGAATCAAACTCCACCAGCAACATGTTTTCTAAACACACATACACAAGCTTCTATAAACACACCTAAGAAACCAAGAACGGATTTGATGTCATTCAAGACCTTTCCAGACCATTTCAGCAAGGTTATAACCATGTTAGATTTTACTTGTTATTTTTGTTACTATTATTTTGAAAAAACAATTGACAATTGGTCGGATCTATATATGGATCATTGCATACCTATGTCACATGTTTTACTATGAGTTTAGTTAAGTTAGTAATGTTTGACTAGTTTAATAATGTATTTTATAAATAACTGGTCCGACGGTGAGAAATTACCTTGTTTAAATAAGAACAATGCTTAATAGAATCTTCATCGTCGCTATAAAGTTTCATTTTTGCGAACAAAATCACAAACCCTAGTTTTTCTTTTTTTTCCTCTACTTCTTCTTTTTCTCCAAACCTTAGAAGAGGAAATGAATTTCTACTCTAATCATAACATTATAATCGAACTCAAACACTAATTAATTTAACTAATACTAACTCAATTAATCATCACTAATAAACAAAGGCATACTAGGAATTCACAAAAATGAGTAGGTAAGGTGTTTCTAGAGATTACTTCCTAATGATCTTTTTTGTGTTTTAGTAGCAGCCCCCAAATAATCACATTAGGCACCAAATTATCCAGGTTTCAAATGGTCCACTATGATACTGCTATATTTTCAATGATATAGCAGTTACTAGACTTGCAACAGCTTCAAGCGGTTGTGTGTTCGTCTGTATTGGTTGCACCACCTAGTGTTTTTTAGAAATGAACAACACAAAAGTTAGAATGTGCACATAACTGTTTGGGTCATCTTTGAATTATCTGATGTAAAAGGTTCGATTAATGACAGCCAAACTCAAGTTTTGCAGAACCAGATGTCATTTACATACGTTCGTTAGTTTATTTTTTGTGATTCCCTCATCATGCATTGATTTCTTGGAAACTTCTTTAGCGTACTGGTTGAACTTGGAAGGAAAAGGGTCTTCTTCCAAATGATAGTGATTCTCAGCTAGCTGTAGTTGTTGTTAACAATTTGGTCATCAGTTATCACTAAATCTAATGGTGATTCCTTCCAAGAACTCAGCCTTCTACTCGCTTCAATCCTCTGTGATTGATTCAGTTTAGAAGTGCGCTATTCTTAACTTCTCCGCTGTCAAAGGACGGATCTATGATCCTTCCCCTTGGGGCCGGGATTTATTGGGTAGTGGAGTTTCTTCGTCGTTAGATTTTTATTTTATTTTTGTCATGAAGGTAAATCAAATTCCTTCGTTATTTATTGGTTCAAAATCCTTCATCTTCTTTTGGACGGTCTCTGGATTGAAATGTACAGAGAAATTCAAAAAGGTTTCACATGATATCGTTCTTCCAAGGCTTGCTCTTCCATGGTTTTCTGCAATTCTGATGATGGCATTAGATGGAGAATATGGAGTAGGTAAAATCTAGTCGAAGAGATTCAATGCTTCTGTGATTCAATTTCATTGGTTAGAAAACTCGTTTGGTAGTTTTCTAAGAGTTGATGATATTTCCCCTTCATCTTCTTCAAGAAGTTTCATTTGTATTCCCTTTGGCAGTAACGGTCATATTTGGAAAAGCTCATATTTGGAAGTAAAGATCTTAGCATTACCGATAAAAAATTTCCTCAGCTCTCTTCTGCAACCTAGGAATCTGAGATCTATCGTTTTGCTTTAGCTGTTGAAATTTTTTCAACTCATGCTGGTTGGAATAAAATTGAAGGGGAATTACATAAGAAGTTAAAGTGGAAGCGCAAGTTAAATATTCGTGGTGTTCATGGTAAGCTGGGTTTCTTCTATACGGATACGGAATCTTCATATGGTCTTTTCAAAGAGGCACAATATTTTACATTGAGTAAAACTAAATTACTTATCAGACATTGGAGAATGGAAGACTCACTTATTGGTAAAAAGGATCATGCAACAGTTAATAAATATTGGTTAGGTGTTAGAGGGATGCCTTTTCATCTTTGGAATGCAAGCTCTTTCAATTCTATTTGTGTTCTTGGGGAAGTTTTATTGTAATTCATACTTCATCTGAAAAGTTCTTAAAACTTAACAGATGTATGATTAAGGTCAAGGCTAACTTGGGAGATATTCCAGCAGCAGTTTTGTTCAAAGATTACTGGTTAAACATTGAGTGGATTCATGAAACTCGGTTAAATACTCAGTTTGATCACAAACCAAAACTTAATTCAGTGATCGTGCATAACATTGATCAAGATCTTGACGATGTTGTTTTATAACAGTCAAACCTAGATGCGAATTATCAGGCAGAGAATCTTTCAACTACTGCATGTCCTAATTCTCATCCTAAAGTTAAGTCTGCGAATATTTCAAATTCAAACTTTTATTCTACGTCAAATCAGGCGCTAAAACGGCTGAATAAATTATGGAGGAAGGTGACTGATTTGCAGTTAGGGGCTAACCACTCTGATAAGGGCAGGTATACTGCAAGCTGTTCAAATGGGCTAGAAGAAGATGTTTGTATCCCATGGGTTACTCTAAGGAGACGAAAAACGGGTTCGGGTCATTATATGGGCCAGATGGGGAGAGTGTTACCTGAAAATATAGGTTTCGGCTCTACATCATTAAAGGGTGGAACTCCTGCCCATGACCCGAGGGAAATTTTGGATCAGGATATGGGCCAGACGGGGAGAGTGGTATCAAATGGTGCGGGTTTTGACCATGATATCGGCTCTACATCAGATAAGGGTGGAACTCCAACACATGATCCGAATTCTCCTGAACCGTTGATTATGTCTCCAACAAATTCAAATTTGAATTCCTCGAATCTTAGTGGTCTGATTTTTCGACCGTTACAAAATCAAAGTGACAACTCAGTTTTATCCAAGCCGTTAGATTTATTGGATTCAACGGATCAAGGATGTCAAAATTCAAATTTGAATATTCAAAACATTAATGCTTCTGAGATGAACACTTGTTTCGATACGATTTCAGAGAGTAATGTGCCGAATGAGTTGGATAAACAGATGAAATTTAATTCCTACCTGGGTATCTCTTCGGATCATCCAACTAATACAATTCTGATTTGTACAAAGCTTATTCAAAGAACTTCTAAAGTTTTGGTTGATATGGAAATTCCATTGGTCGATGATGATGATGGTTTGGGTCATTTCGATAAAATGGAAGATCTCACTGAAGTTTCATTAGCTGATGACAATGATGGAAAAATTGAAGCTCTTAATGGGGAGAATCAGATGGAGAATTTGGATTTAGAAGAGGGTTTTAATCCTATTGCTTCTAGGGATTCCATTGTTGTTTAATGGATCACAAAATCCTTAGCTGGAACATAAGGGGTTTGGGGTAGGACCCAAAAATTGTGTCAATTAGGTCAGCAATTGCAAAATATAATCCTACAATCTGCACAATTCAAGAAACTAAAACAGAAGTTGTTGATGATAGGCTAACCAGATCTCTTTGGGGCAGCAACAGATGTAACTATGTTTATCCTGCATCTGAAGGTGCTTCTGGGGGAATCATTGTCATGTGGAAGGAAGGTATTATAGTTATGGAGGATCAGTTAATTGGTGCCTTCTCTGTGTCTATCAAGTTTAGAAATGTGCTAGATGATTTTTCTTGTATTTTCACATCAGTTTATGGAGCTTCATATTATGGGGATCACAGGCAGTATTGGCAAGAATTAAGAGGCATAAGATTAGTCTTTGATGATCCCTGGCTCACTAGAGGTGATTTTAATGCTATATTAAGTCCTGATGAAAGGAATATTCCAGGAGGTGGAGTGGAAAATAGAAACTCTTTCAAAGCTTTTGTTCATAAGTCCTCTTTGATTGATATTCCTATGGCTGGTGGAAGATTTATATGGACTAATTCTCAACAGCCTCCTCTTCTGTCAAGGTTAGATACATTTCTTCTTTGTCCAGATTTCATGAATCATTGTCTCTCTCCTATGCAAGTTAGACTAAGAAGACCTATATCTGATCATGCTCGCATTATGTTACATTGTAACTTTGAAGATTCAAGAAAATCCCCTTTCAGGTTAGATAATTTTATCTTGCACCATCCTGACTTCATCAATAATTTAAGACTGTGGTGGGATAATTTATCTTTTTCTGGTTCTCCAAGCTTTATTTTTGCCAAAAAGCTGCAGGATCTGAAGTTTTTTATAAAAATTTGGCAAAAACAAACTTTTGGCAATCTTCAAGCTCAAATTGACAATCTGGAACTTAAGATTGATGTTCTGGATAATTTGGAGGAGGTTTTTTCTTTCTCTGATGCTGAGATTGTTGAAAGATAGCAAGCTAAGTTACAACATGCTTCTTTATCCTTGAATGTGGCAAGAAGAGCTGCTCAAAGAGACAAAAAGAAATGGTCTAAAGATGGTGAAAAGAACTCAGCTTATTTACATCAAAAAGCTTCAAATATAAGATTAATAGTATCAATTGTCTTAAAATTGATGGAGTTCTGTGTTTTGACAAGAAACAGATTGCTGATGAAACAAAGTCTTTTTATTCTTCTTTATTCACTGAGAATCATAAAATTAGACCTGGTTTTGATAACCTGGTGGTTCCTCAGCTTTCTGTTACAGATAACATTCATTTGGAGACTCCATTTTCAGAAGAGGAGGTCAAGAAGGTAGTGGATCATTGTGGTTGAAACAAAAGTCCTGGCCCAGATGGATTTACCATGGAATTTTTTAAATGTGCATGGGAAGTAATCAAAAGTGACTTAATGCAGGTGGTGAAGGAGTTTGAGTCTACTTGTAAACTGGACTGGAGAATCAATAGTACAAACATTACACTAATTCCAAAGTGTAATGGGGCAGTATCCTTACCCAATTTTAGGCCTATAAGCTTGATAGGCAGTGTGTACAAGATCATCAGTAAGCTCTTGGCTGAGAGAATGAAGATGGTTTTTCTTTCTATAATTTCTGAATACCAAGGGGCTTTTGTGCATGGCAGGCAAATTCAAGATGGAATTTTAATAGCTTCAGAACTTATTGATACCAAGCTGAGAAGTCAAGAAACTGGATTGATTTGTAAAGTGGATTTTGAAAAAGCTTTTGATAATCTAAATTGGAATTGCATTGATATAACTCTAGCTAGATTTGGTTTTGGTATGAATTGGAGAAGCTGGATCAGATGGTGCATTTCAACTCCAAGATTTGCAGTCTTGTTGAAGGGTGAAGCAACTGACTTATTCAAAAGCCAAAAAGGGATCAGACAGGGAGATCCTATTTCCCCTTTTATTTTCATCCTAGTTGCTGAAGTTTTATCTCTTATGTTTAAAAAAGCTGCTAATGATAATTTAATTACTGGTTTCAAGGTCTCTCAGAATGGAACTATTATCAGTCATCTTCAGTTTGCTGATGACCTGATAGTGTTTCTAAAGGATGATGAAGAACAAATTCAAAACTTGAAACATATCTTAACAGCTTTTGAATTGATTTCTGGCCTGAAAGTGAATTATAGAAAGAGTACTATAGTGGGGCTTGGACAATTACATAATGGAGGTATTTGTGCTGAGACTTTTGGTTTCTCTAGCTCTAATCTCCCCATGAACTATCTTGGTATTCCAATTGGCAGCAAGTCTAAAAGCAAGATGGTTTGGTCTGAGATTATTCTTAGAATGCAGAAAAAATTAGCTTCCTGGAAAAAGACTTATTTGTCTAAAGGACAAAGACTCATAATGATTCAAAGTGTTCTTTCAATCCTGCTAATTTATTACTTATCCATGTTTCAAATGCATGTCTCTGTTGCCAAAGAACTGGAAAAAAATTATGAGAGGATTTCTTTGTGGTTCAACTAATACTGTGAAGAAAAGAAGCTGGGTGTCTTGGACCAAACTCAATTTTCCTAAATGTAGGGGAGGAGTAGGTATCAAGAAGTTGCAGTTAGTAAACAAGGCTTTGCATGTTAGATGGATCTGGAGATATAGGTCTGAAAAACAAGCTCTCTGGAGAAGGATCATCAATGAAAAATTTGGAGGAGGGGTGGCTGTTTTGTTTCCAAATCATATTAACATGGAAGTTTGTAACAGTTTATGGTTAGGCATCCTTAAGACTAGAGATTTTTTTGAAGATAACACTATTCTTACTGTGAGGAGTGGCAATTCAATTCTTTTCTGGGAAGACGTTTGGGTACATACTTCAAACCTTAAATCTTTATTCCCTAATCTTTATAAGATCTGTAGGACTAAGCATAAATTAATCAGTGACTTGATCTCAGTCAATGGAGTTTGGGATTTCCAATTTTCTAGAAATCTGAAAGATGAGGAAATTTTGGAGGTAGCTAATATTCTGCAGGTTATTGGTGAGCCACCTTTGAACGCTGTTGATGATGAAAGACAGTGGAGATATGGGGACTCTTTTGCAGTCTCAAATGCTTACTCAACTTTGGAAGATGGTGGTTTTTTGAGATTTCCTGACAAACAATTATGGAACTCTAAAGTTCCTCTTAAGGTCTCTTTTATGGTATGAACCTTATGCTATAGAGGGGCTCCAACTTTAGATAGTTTATTCAGAGCTGGTTTAGTCCAAGATTCCTTTTGTCTGTTCTGTTCTTAGAGTGTTGAGACAAATGATCACTTGTTCTTGCACTATGGTACAGTCTCCAAAATCTGGTCATACTTTATTGGCAGTTTTGGTATTCTATGGAGTTTTTCTGGTGATGTGAAGTACTCCATAAGTCTTATTTCTTATGTCGAGAACATGTACGGTTAAGGTTGTCATATTCTATGATGAACTTAGTCGGGGTTCCATAAGTTCTTTTATGTTGATCCCAAAATAATTAAATTGATTACTTCGGTGATTAGTTTGGTTATTTGTATTCCAATTAGATTAATTACAGGTTCTCTTGTAATTAATCTAGTTTAGTTTTCATATATTCCACAAGTTCTTGTGTTGAGTATATGAAAGGCTACACTATCATGTTCTTTGGTTAATATAGTCATATATTCCGTAAGGTTTTCCTTATGTTGAGTATTTGAACGGTTAAGTTAGTCATCTCCGTGTGATTGACTTAGTCGTAGCTCCGTGAGTTTACTTATGTTGAGCACTTTCAATTAAATTGATCACTTTTGTGGTTTGATTTAGTTGTGTATTCCAATTGAATTAATCATGGGTTTACTTGTGGTTAATTTGGTTTAGCTTTGGATATAGAAAATCATTCCTATGGTTTTTGGTGTCCAATATAAAATCCTTCTTTTCTTTCGAAATTAAGGTCGCTCTTGTTGTTATCTCGGGAATGACATCAAATGGGGGAGAGTTCTTTTGAACTTGTGCTTAATGGTAATATCTTGCGGGGAGTGCGGCTGTGGAATTTTATAGGGGTTATCTTGTATCTTAAAACTCCTTGATGAATATTGTTAGCTTCGGCTATTAGATTGTATCTAAATTAAGTTGGTATGTATTTTTCTTTTGGTCATGAAGTGTCTCTTGTGAAAATTTCATTATGATCCCATTCTTGTACCTTTGCCAATTTTATTGACAAAAAAGGGGAGAAATATTATAGGTCACACTGCAAATACATATAGTTTTCGGATCATTGTGTAAGGGGGAGTGGTTTCCATGATCGATATGGAGTATTGACTAAGGGGGAGTGATACATATCACCGTAGTAATATTGTTAACGTCGTGATACAATTGTACTTTGACATTATATAATAATACTATGACACTGTATAATAATGATCGAGAATCTCAATTTCTCTCATTGTTATAGATACGGATCTTCAACAACGATGGTGCTAAATTTACAACCTTTGGGATCATTGGAGTACTTGGAAGGACGAAGATTTCAAGGAACATTGAAGATTAGACTATGGAATAGGAGCCATAAAGTTTATCTTTTTTGTATTCCATATGTATTAATAGTTTTGTCACTAAAATTGACAAAGGGGGAGATTTTTAGAGCATAGCTCGGTCAACCTCGCATGCGTTTCTATCTCAAGCATGTTTGTCAATGTTAGTGATCAAAACTATAAGTCTTGTTTTCTAGCCTATATAGCTAAGTCTCGGACTAGGATAGAAAAGTGTAGTTGAGCTCAAGGACTTCATGGCGATTCATCATACAACGACGAAGATCTATACAAGGAACCGTGAAACTTCATCAACAAAAAGGTATGTGGAGACTTGAACTTATCTATCACTCAAAAGTCTATCGCTTCTATCTCCTACTTATTATGAGACAAAAGTCGTATTCTATATAGACTAGATCATACACATTTGACTTTTCGAGTTGAGCATTCATTGCTTATCTTTTATCTCGGAATCATGTGTTGGTAAAGCGTTTCGCTTTGATCAAGTTTATCTTCACCTAGTGACGAAAGTCATGAAAAGTTTCGATCACTTTGAGAATTGCTCTGACGTGAATCGGTCTGTGAATAACGGATACATAGGTCTTCTGAGAATGTCTCAATGATTGAAATGAGAGTTTAGATTACATAACCATGTATTCCTTGAACCGAAGTTTTCGAACTTTGTTGATCAAGAGAAATCGGGAGGATTGTGGAATTGGCTTGCCAAGTCCGCGAACTGCCGGAAGTTCTCGACCGAGAATTTCTGCTGGGATTTTCCAAAACTCGATTGTGTGATAAGTCCGCGAATCCAGTCCGCGAACTAGCGGAAGTTCTCATCCCGAGAATTTCTGCTGAGTTTGGAAAACTCAACCGATTAACTTAATTCCGCGAACTTGTTTGTGAACTTAAGAGGTAATGATCTAAAGATGTGCTCTGAACATGAAACATTAAATTACTAAGGAATGCTTTATGCAAACCGTGGCTATAATGTTCATGAGTCGATTCAATCGAATCGAATCATCTTTGTTTCAATTGTGTCTTGTGTAGTTACATAAGATCTCATAGCAATTGAACAACTCTTTAACTAGTTCATTTGAGTCAATTGAACTAGTTATGGTGAATAAGAACAAGGTTAATATGAAATACTCATATGGTTAACCTTTTGGGTTACTATGTTGAACCAACATACACGTACACGTTTGGGAATGGTTTTCACGAACCCAGTAAACGTCTACCCAAGTGTGTGTGACAAGCTAAGTTTTCGATCTAACGGTTGAGAAATATTAGATTGAATCGAAATCAGGTTTTCATCTAACGGTGAATATGGATTTCTTTTTAACTAAGGCAAAATCCTGATTTGAAGGCTATATAAAGGAGACATCTAGCATTGTGCAAAACTAATCCCCACACGTCTGTGTGCTACTAGTGCGCCCGCTAGAGTGGATCTCCATTAACCTTTCATTTTATTCTCTAAAATCAGGTTAACAACTTAAAGAATTCATTGGGATTGTGAAGCCAGACCGATACTACTTTATCGTAGTTGTGTGATCTGATCTTGCATCTTCTATCGTACGAGCACAATCAATTGATTGACTTGATATCGTGAGAGTTCTCCGATAGGCAAGATAAAGAAGTCACAAACATCTTCGTCTCACTATTTATGATTCCTCGACAATCCGCTTGTGTAGTCAGGAAGGATTATAGAGAGGTCATTGATTAATCTAGGATGTTCTTCGGGAATATAAGACCGGATTATCAATTGGTTCCTGTTACCTTGATTTTGTATCTAAAGACGGAGCAAAACCTAGGGTTTATCTGTGGGAGACAGATTTATCCTCTTATTGACTTTTTTGTGTGAGACAGATCTGTTTATATCAAGTCTGTGATTTTGGGTTATAGCAACTCTTGGTTGTGGGTGAGATCATCTAAGGGAATCAAGTGCACAATATCCTGCTGGGATCAGAGGCGTAGAAGTACAAATGTACCTTGGATCGGTGGGAGACTGATTGGGGTTCAACTATAGTCCAGTCTGAAGTTAGTTTGCAGTAGGCTAGTGTCTGTAGCGGCTTAATACAGTGTGTATTCAATCTGGACTAGGTCCCGGGGTTTTTCTGCATTTGCGGTTTCCTCGTTAAAAAAATTTCTGGTGTCTGTGTTATTTCTTTTCCGCATTATATTTTATATAATTGAAATAATACAGGTTGTGCGTTCGTGATCATCAACTTCTCTAATCCAACCCTTGGTTGTTGATTGTAGTTGATTGATCCTTGGACATTGGTCTTTGGTACCGTCCAAGTTATCTCTTTTTGATAAAGACTTTCATATTTCTATTTGCATGAGTAAAGATCAAATCGAGAAATTGAGATAATAACTCCTTGAGATACTTTCTATCTAGATTGATTCTGACTGTCTAGTTGATTCTCTAGCAAAGTGTTTCAGAGTTAGTCCATACAGATTGCTAATCGAAATATTGGGTGGTGTTGTTAGACACCCGCTTTTTCAGAAATGTTCTCTCCCGAACTTTACAACCACCTTTAATGGGATAGGCGATGCAATTGAACATCTCTGATCCTATCGGATGACATTAACACGGTGGAACCAATACAATGTCGTAATGTGCAAATTTTTCCCGACCATCCTAAAAGAAGTAGCCTTGATGTGGTTCAATAACTTACCAAAGGAATCAATTAATTCATTTTCCCACTTGTCCGGACTATTCTTAGAAGCCTATATGCATAACAGTCGAGTCAAACCAGGAATTGAAATGATATTGCAATTTAAGTAGAGGACCTAATGAGTCCCTGCGATCTTTAGTAACTCCCTTGAGGAAGCTCTTTGCAGAGATCGGACGAGTCCCGACAACCTATGCGATCTTAGGTTTCAAAAATAGTCTGTGAAAGATAGACCCCATATTTGTGAGAATGTATAAAACAATGCCACCCTATCTGGGGAAACAAAGGGAAATCCAAGAGGACTATATGGCCCTCGAAGAACTTCAAGATGGGATGTATGATAAGTTAGTTCAAGGTAATAGTAGTGGAGAGAACGTGTTAGAACCACAGACCTCCCAGGTGCAAGCTCGAGGATCCGAGCGACCTCATAATGAATCGACGCGATTCGAGAAACAGAGAAGTTGAGGATGGAAAGGGGGAGACCAAGCCCAAAAAAAGAAGGGAAATTTGTAGACCTAATCTACACGAAGTTAAACACCCCCATTTCCGAGATCTTTAAGAAGATCGATGGAAAGTACAAAATCATTTTTCCATGGAACACAGGACAACAACCTGAGCATGCGAAGCATAGGAAAGATTACCGTGAGTTCCATCAATTTTACAGTCATCCAACAAACTCGTGTAGAGATCTGATGAAGGTGGTATGGTATATGGTCGATAATGGGAAGCTCCATGAGTATATCACATTGCCAGCTCCTCCCTAGGTGACAGGATCCCCAGTACATTGCGTGGAGATGCCACGAGAAGCCCAATAATTAGTATGTAACACGATCTCCCATAAACAAAACTTTGAAGGAAATGAGGTTTTCAGCGTGACAAAAGCACAACCAACCCATCAAGTTTTCAGTTTCCGAAGCACCAGACGGTGGAAGAAATCACAACGACCCCCTAGTGGTCACGATGACTACCGCACTCCCAGAACACGGAGAGGAGGAAGAGAAACCAAAGGCATTGCCATGGGCACTGCCTAAGATATTGATCGATGAAGGAAGCTCTATCGAAACATTATTTTATGAGACATTCAAACAGATGGGATTAAAAGACGAATGCCTAATACCATCCAAATATAATATATTTGGCTTCAATGGCTCGTCAACCCGACCAAGGGGCGAAATAACATTGGAGATTCGTGTAGGGAAAATCCTGACCTTGACTACTTTCTGTGTAGTATATGTAATATCACCTTATACCGCTATTGTCGGACGATCATGGATTCATGGAATCAAAAGAGTCACGTCAACTTCCCACCAAAGGTTAAGGTTACCAATACCAGATATGATCGCAGATATCATAGGAGATTCCGGCGAAAGAGAAGTATTGTTACGATATGAAATACGAAATTGTGAGAGCAAGGTTAATTCCCCGAAGGCGAGGAAGAAAAGGACCTGTTAGAGCACTGCTCAGTCGAAATCGCAAGCGTTGTTATCTCAAGATTGTTTGTCAAGTTTAGTTGTCAAAACTATAAGTCTTGATTTATAGTCTACTTATATCTAAGTCTCGGATTAGGATAGAAAGTGTTGAGCATTAGACTTCACGGCGTCCATCGATTGAAGACGAAGAACTACTAAGGGGAACTTGTGTAACTTCATCAACAAAAGGTATGTGGAGACTTGAACTCATCTATCACTCAAAAGTATATCTAGTCTATCTCCTATTTGAGACAAAAGTCGTATAGTTATATAGACTTCAATTATGCACATTTGATATTTCGAGCTTAGTTTAACTCGCTTACATATTTCTCCAAATATGTGTTGGTAAGATTTCGCTTTAACCAAGTTCATCTTATATTCTTGACGAAGTCAAAAGATTATCATGTGAAAATGGCTTGGTAACCTCTTACATGATTTGTGTGAGACAGTCATTTGATGTAGACTCGGAATGTTTCGTATTGATCATTCGATCACTTGAAAATTGCTTTGAAGCTAATAGTTTGTGTGAGATAGCTATTCCCATCTTTTTAGAATGTTTCAATGATTGAAATAAGAGTTTAGAACGATTAACCATGATTGGATATAAACACAGTATGCGTACTTGCATATGTGTAGTCCGAGACGGGCAATCTAGTATGCATTCTCGTATACGTACTGGTTGGTCAAGTGAAGTCCGGGATCTATAGTATGCATACCCGTATGCGTACTAGCGAAGTCAGTTGAAGTCCGGGAACCTTGCGCGCACTATATTCAACTGAGTTCGGATGTGAACGACAGTATACCCGTTTGCATACTGGCGAACACAGTCCAAGTCCGGCTACTTAGGTATGCGTACCCGTTTGCATACTTGAGTAGGTTGTGTTCTAAAATCGGTTTTTTCATGAACTAATACATTTATATATATTAAGGAATGCAATCTTTTGCAAAACGTGGCTACAATATTCATGAATTGATTCGAGTGAATCAAAATCGATTTTGCTTCAATTGTGTCTTATATACTTCTATGAGAATATTAACAATTGAACAACTCTAGAACTAGTTTCATTTGAACTAGTTATGGTTAAGATGAATATGGTTGATGTGAAAGTGTTCATATGGATAACTTCGGTTAACTATTGTTGAGCCAACAAAGGTGCACACGTTTAAGTACGGTTATTCATATCTAAATGAAGTCACTTTTCATTTATGTGTGACAAGCTAAGTTCGATCTAACGGTTGAAAGATATTAGCTTGAGTCTAATCATGTTTTCATCTAACAGAGAATATTAAATTCTTTGTTTCCAAGGTAACATTGATTGCAAACCCTGATTTGAAGATTATATAAGGGAGAACTCTAGCAAATGGGAAACCTAATCCCCACACCTCCTGTGTGATATTAGTTGCGACTAGAGTTGATTCTCCTTTAATCTTAGGTTTTTCGAAAACCCTGTAAGCTAACGACTTGAAGACTTCATTGGTATTGTGAAGCCAGACCCAACTATTTTCTCCGTAGTTGCTTTTTCTGATCTTGCTGTTTTCTATCGTGATTGATTACTATCTTCTCTAAGATTGGCTCGAGATTTAATCTCCGATTTCCAAGATAAAAAGTAGTCACAAACATCTTCGTCTCATCATTTGTGATTCCACAATATCTTGTTTCGCTACCATAGGATTAAGATTATGTGAGGTGATTGATATTTCTAGGATGTTCTTCGAGAATATAAGTCCGATATATCAATTGGTTCATGTTCACCTTGATTTATCAAAAGATGGAACAAAACTCATAGGTATATCTGTGGAAGACATATTTCAACATTCAATAGACTTTTCTGTGTGAAACAGATTAGTTTATCAAGTCTTCGACTTTCGGTTGTAGCAACTCTTAGTTGTGGATCAGCTAGGGGAATCAAGTGTGTAGAGTCCTGCTGGGATTCAGAGACGTAAGGAGCGCAACTGTACCTTGATCAGTGTGAGATTGGTTAGGGCTCAACTACATTCTAGTGCAAAGTAAACTTGGAGTATGCTAGTGTCTGTAGGGGATTAATACAGTGTGGTACAAATCTGGACTAGGTCCCGGGGTTTTTCTACATTTGCGGTTTTCTCGTTAACAAAACTTCTGGTGTCTGTGTTATTTCTTTTCCGTATTATATTTTATATATAATTGAAATATCACAGGTTGTGCGTAAGTTAAATCAATTTAATCCAACCTTTGGTTGTTTATTAAATTTATTGACACTTGTATATTGATTTTTGATACCATCCAAGTTATTTATTGTATTTAATCGGGCTCACAAATTCCTATTTGTTTGATAGGAGATTGAATTGAGAAATAGAGATATCTCTTTGATATACTTTTCTTAAGATTGTATGACTATCTAGTTGATTATCTTGAAAGTATATTGGAGTTAGTCCATACAGATTGCTAAGCAAATATAGGGTGTGGTTGTTAGACCCCGCTTTTTCAGGACCAAAGATGCTAAGAATCGGTAGGAGATTAATATTTAGATTTCCGAAACAAATGAATTCAGACGTTCGAATATCGTTGAAAAATTGGGGTTACAACAACCACACCAAATATTTCGTTTAGTAATCTGCATGGACAAACTCCAATATACTTTCTAAAGAATCAATTAGACAGTCAGACTCAATCTAGATAAAAAGTATATCAAAAAGTTTATATCTTAATCTCTCGATTTGATATATACTCAAGCAAATAGAAGTCTGCGAGTCTTTATCAAATAGTAGAGAGATAACTTGGATGGTACCAAAGACCAATTTCCAAGTGTAAATCAATTTAAATCAACAACCAAAAGGTCGGATATTCTAATTGATTGAACAACGCACAACCTGTGATATTTAAATTATATAACAAAATATAATGCGGAAAAGAAATAACACAGACACCAGAATTTTGTTAACGAGGAAACAGCAAATGCAGAAAAACCCCGGCACCTAGTCCATATTGAACACACACTGTATTAAGTCGCTACAGACACTAGCCTACTCCAAATTAACTTCGGTCTGGACTGTAGTTGAACCCCAATCAATATCACACTGATTCAACGTACAGTTGCCTCCTTACGTCTCTGATCCCAACAGGATACTACACACTTGATTACCTTAGCTGATCTCACCCAGAACTAAGAGTTGTTACGAACCAAAGTCGAAGACTTTAATAAACAAATCTGTATCACACAGAAAAATCTACGGTAATAGATAAATCCGTCTCCCACGAATATACCTACGATTTTTATTCTGTGTTTTGATAAATCAAGGTGAACATGAACCAATCAATAAACCGGTCTTATATTCCCGAAGAACAACCTAGTATTATTGATCACCTCACAATAATCTTAATCGACGCAGCGAAAAAAGATATTGTGGAATCACAAACGATGAGACGAAGTGTTTGTGATTACTTTTCTATCTTGCCTACCGGAGATATAAAATCTCAAGCCAATTATTTCAATTGTAATCGTACGATAGAAACAACAAGATCAGATCACACAACTGCAAGAAAATTAGTATCGGTCTGGCTTCACAATCCTAATGAAGTCTTTAAGTCGTTAACCTGGTTTAGAAGAAGAAACCAAAGGTTAAAGGAGAATCGACTCTAGATACTCAACTAGTATCACACGTAAGGTGTGGGGATTAGGTTTCCCAGTTGCTAGAGTTCTCCCTTATATAGTTTTCAAATCAGGGTTTGCAATGAATGTTAGCTTGGTAAAAAAGCATTCAATATTAACCGTTAGATGAAAACCTGATTAGATTCAAGATAATATTTCTCAACCGTTGGATCGAAAACTTAGCTTTTTACACACAAATGAAATGTCCAATTTTGGGTTTACAAACCATTCCCAAACATTAACATTTGTTGGTTCAACAATAGTTAACCAAATGGTTAGCCATACGATTACTTTCATATCAACCATATTCTTCTTCACCATAACTAGTTCAAATGAACTAGTTAGAGAGTTATTCAATTTCTTAGATCTTATGTAACTACACAAGACACAAACGAAGCAAAAACTGTTTGATTCACTCGAATCGGTTCATGAACTTTATAGCCACGGTTTGCAAAAGCATTCATTAGTTTAAATAAACATGAGTTCAAGAACAACCGATTTTAGATATAACCTGCTCAAGTTCGCGGACTGGGTTCACGGACTTAAGCTCATGGAAGGAGTTCACATACTACAGCAGAAATTCTCGGGTCGAGAATTCCGCTAGTTCGCGGACTTGTCTCACGCCACTTCCATTTCTCTTGATCAACAAAGTTCGCAAACTTTGGTTCAAGGAATAAGGAATTATACATATATGTTTTTCCACAACAATGCTTATATCCTACCAATGGGTATGTAATCTAAACTCTCACTTCAATCATTGAAACACTCTTAGAGGACGGATACAGCCGTTATTCACAGACCATTTTCCGTCAGAGCAATTTTCAAAGTGATTGAAACATAACATGACTTTCGTCACTAGGTAAAGATGAATTCGGCTAAAGCGAAAGCTTACCAACACATATTTCGAGAAATATATAGGCGAAATAAACTCGGATCGAAATAACAAATGTGCATAATGAAAGTCTATATATCAAAACGACTTTTGTCTCAAGAGTAGGAGATAGAATAGATAGACTTTTGAGTGACAAATAAGTTCAAGTCTCCACATACCTTTTAGTCGATGAAGATCCACCATTTCCTTGAGTAGTCCTTCGTCTTATATGATGATTTCCATGCAGTTCTTGAGCTCAACTACACTTTGTATCCTAGTCCGAGACCTTAAACTATGTAGGATAGAAATCAAGACTTATAGTTTTTATCACTAACATTGATAAACATTCTTGAGATAGCAAAGCATGCGAGTCCGACCGAGCAATGCTCTAACAATCTCCCCCTTTGTCAATTTTACTGGCAAAACTATTAATACATATGGAATACAAAAAATAAAAAAAATTAACTTTTGTACCTCCTATTCCACATGCCTAATCTTCAACATTACTCGAAATCTTCGTCACTTCCAAGTACTCCCAAAGGTTGTAAGTTTAGCATCATCGTTGTTGAAAATCCGTATCTATAACAATAAGAAAACAATAGTTCTCAATTATTGTTATACAGTGTCATAGTATCATTATACAGCGTCAAAGTTCAATTGTATCACAACTTGAACAACAATACTATGGTGATATGTATCACTCCCCCTTACTCAATACTCCATCTCACATGGAAACCACTCCCCCTTACGTAATGATCCGTAAACCATATGTATTTGTAGTGTGAACTACATATTAATTCTCCCCCTTTTTATCAATAAAATTGGCAAAGGTACAAGAACGGGATCCTAATGAAATTTCCGAAAGAGACATTTCTTGACCAAAAGAAAGAAAAAATATCAACTTGTTCTCTAGATGCAATCATAAAGCCGAAGATAAATGCATTCATCAAGGAGTTTATAAAGATAAAAGATAACCTCTATAATATTCCACAACCACACTCCCCACAAAGATATGTCAATTAAGCGCAAGTTCAAAAGAACCCTCCCCCATTAAATGTCATTTCCAAAAGAACAACAAGAGCGACCTTAATTCGAAAGGAAAGAAAGATTTCTTTGGACATAGCAAATCACATACAAGTATGAATTTGAATCCAAAAAGTTCAATTAAATCAACCACAAGAGAATCCATGATTATTTTAATCGACAAATGCTCAAACATAAGTGAACTTATGGAGACATAAAAAATACAATTAGATTAATCACAAGAGAATCCATAATTAATCTAATTGAAATACACAACCAAATTAATCACAAAAGTAATCAATTTAATTGTTCATGCTAGACATGAGAAAACTTACGGAGCAACAACTAAATAACCAAACAAGATGATTAATTTAGTTGAATATGCTCGACATAAAGTACCTTACGGAACAACAACATAGCTAATCATGAAAATAATCAACTTGGTCGTTCAACGCTCAACATAAGACACTTCACGGAGCCTCACAGTAATACATAAAGTATGGATCAGGGAAGATCAATTACTGCGGAATACACAAGAATGCATTCTATTTTCCATCACTATTCGCATAATGACATTCAATAGACATAATCCTTGCAAACAAAATATTTTAACCTATCTTCCATCAATAATTGACAATATAGGCTTAACTTTTGTATTTGTCAAAAGTATATTCATTCTTTTATCATAGTTCACGGACGCAAACACACATATCCCATAAAAATATTGTAATATATAAAACCATAAAGATTAATACTGCAAAAATCATCTTCCAAACACATTTTAGAATTTAAACCAATAAATCTAAAAACATGAAGATGAAAAAACGTTGGACATAGCTATGTGAAATCATAATAATTGCTATTCCATACTCTAGTAATACTTCTCAAAAAAAAAAGAATAAATTCTCTTACGAAGTTTCCTAGGCATCAAGACAAACTCGTAATGCACATATAAGATGATTTGTCCTTAGAGGGTAGAATCAATCTTTTCCGCCCGGATTTACACCAAGAATATCTACCAAAGGTGTATAAAAATATTTCCTTAACAAAGAAGAACATACAAAGTCAGTAACGATCATGCACCATAGTTCACATAAAATGATTGTGAACATTCAAAAATCCCATAGTAATGCGTGTTACTGCCCATTCTTGAACTTCCTTCTTTGTGATTCACCAACAATATTCTTGTAAAAGCTTCAAATGAGCTTAGAAGAGTATTACTCCAAGAATACAAGTGCCCAAGTCCAAGAGAAGTGGAACAAGTGCAACGAACCGGAGCAAAACACACAAAACACAAGAGACAGGACAAATACCAATCTTAACTCATCCAAATTCAGAAATTCTCATCTCTATTTTAAAGAGAAGTCAAATAGGAAGAGAATACAAAAAGAATTAGGTCATTCCGAGTTCTGACGAAGAAATTATGGCCAAAACAAGTTTACCGAATATCGACGTCTACAGGCAAGTATGTGTACCAAGAAGTCCAAACATCCCGAACTATTATTTTCAAACCTAAGCATTTAAGAACCTTAAACACAGATCAAGTTAGGTATAAAAGAACGATAAGAAAGGTATGTGAATCATTATAAGTTCTCTAAGCAAATAAAAGCACAAATCTTGCTCAAGTTTATAAACATACCTTTTTAGATGAATCCAATTGAATTCTACAGCCTTACCAAACATAATATGTGCGCCCCAATTTTCGTGCTTCCCTCAGCGTATACATAACACGACATTCCTTGGTGAGGATACACTTACAACACACTCAAGTTGTCAGGGACGGAGCCAGAAATTTCATACAGGGAGGGTTAATAGAAAAAAAAATTATTTAGGGGGGCTTATTAAGAGATTTTGCTTTTAATTAGTTAGAACTTTGAAGGATCACTAAGGAAATAACCTAAAACAGGGGGGCGGGGGCCACCCCTGAGCTATACATAGCTTCGTCCCTGCAAGTTGTGTTGAGGTGAACAATGTCTTGCTCACCACAAGTGACTTTTGGATTACCATAAAATAGATCGCTTTTAGAACCTTTCACATCCAAATCCATCTTCCCAAAGAACTATTTAAGTTCCAGCATCATGTATACTGCTTTCTCCATAGTCATGGAACTTTCTGGGAGATCATTCCTTTTTACACTCAGAACATCATTGACTTTCTTTGGTATCCACTTTTGAGTGCGTTTAGGAACGACCGAAACCTTCTTCCCATTACTCTTTTCAAGATTTTCCGGAAGATAATTGGATTGACTATTCTTTTGCAAGTTAGTCTTTCTCCAATTGGGAGCATCAGACCTTGTCTTCGTCTTTACGAAGTTATCCTTTTGATAACCATTATGATTGTGAAAAGGATTTGTATGACGTTTATAGGCCAATCTTGGATTATCACATCACTGATTCCTTTGCCTAAAGGTTGGACAGTTACAACCTGTAAAGTTAAGAGGATTAGTCTTAACGTATGATCTTGGTTTCACAACTTCTTGTGATGCCCAAAAAAGAACATCATGAAGTTTCTCATTCCTTATAAGAATACGACATCTCCTTTCCAGGTGACCTTTATTTCCACAATAGTGGCAAACATAAGGAATGTTCTTACCTCGATCTGTATGTGCTGACTTTGGAGGTTGATATACTTTGCTCTTTCGAACCTTAATTACCAGTGAAGGTATTTCACTTTTTCCATCAGTGGAAACCTTTTGTTGAGAAGAATCACTAGCCATGACAAATTTTACCCCTTTGCTAATACTTGTAGCATCTATTACCTTATAGCCCAATCCTCGTGTATCACGATGATTTTTACTTGCTCCTAGCATAGTGGTTAATTTGCTTGAACTAGTATTGAACTTTTTCAAGTCATCTTCCAACATCTTGATTTTATCAAGGGTAGTGGCTAAATCAGCCTCAAGGCATTTTTCTCGAGCGAGACAAACACTTTCTCTGTCATCAAAACTAATTTGTTGAGAGTTAAACCTTGCTTCAGATTCTGCAAGTTTCTTTTCCAACAAAAATTACTATTGATAAATATTATCACATTCAAGTGACTTCATATGTAGGTTTTCCTCAGAGTCTTTGAGGATTGATTCGTTAGAACAATTCGAAACATAAACACCTGCGTAACATCTTCTCAATTTCTTGTTTTCTCGACAGAGAGGAGTCAGAAGAGGAGTGACAAGAGAAGTTGTGATCCTCTTCTTTTCTAACGAATTCAAAACCTTCACATACTCAGAGACTTCCTCATCAACATCTCTATCAATATCTGAATCACCTTTATCAGAAAGTTCATCCAACTGTTCTTCTAGGCGTATTTCCCAGACTTCAACAAGTTTTACATTAAGAGAATGTTTAGATACTGACCTAGATGTGACAGTCATCTCCGGTGAATCCAAGCTTTGAAAATCATCTGGTAATTTATGAACATGTACGTTATTAGAGATAGACTCGTTTATAATCAGATCGCTACAAACACAGACTTATGAGGTCTTAAACGTGTTTTCCCGCTCTGACACCAATTGAAAAAGTGGGGGTACAACAACCACACCCAATATTTTTTTTAGCAATATGCATAGACAAACTCCAATATGCTTTATAGAGAATCAACTAGACAGTCAGACTCAATCTAAATAAAAAGTATATTAAAGAGTTTATATCTTAATCTCTCGATTTAATATATACTTAAGCAAATAGAAATCTGCGAGTCTTTATCAAATAGTAGAGAGATAACTTGGATGGTACCAAAGACCAATGTCCAAGTGTCAATCAATTTAAATCAACAACCAAAAGGTCGGATATTCTAATTGATTGAACAACGCACAACCTGTGATATTTCAATTATATAACAAAATATAATGCGGAAAAGAAATAACACAGACACCAGAATTTTGTTAACGAGGAAACCGCAAATGCAGAAAAACCCCGGGACCTAGTCCAGATTGAACACACACTGTATTAAGCCGCTACAGACACTAGCCTACTCCAAATTAACTTCGGTCTGGACTGTAGTTGAACCCCAATCAATCTCACACTGATCCAAGGTACAGTTATGCTCCTACGCCTCTGATCCCAGCAGGATGCTACGTACTTGATTTCCTTAGCTGATCTCACCCACTACTAAGAGTTGCTAAAACCCAAAGTCAAAGACTTTAATAAACAAATCTGTATCACGAATATACCTACGAGTTTGGTTCCGTCTTTTGATTAATTAAGGTGAACATGAACCAATCAATAAACCGGTCTTATATTCCCGAAGAACAGCCTAGTATTATTGATCACCTCACAATAATCTTAATCGGCTCAGCGAAAAAAGATATTTGGAATCACAAACGATGATACGAAGTGTTTTTGATTACTTTTCTATCTTTCTTATCGGAGATATAAAATCTCAAGCCAATTATTTCAATTGTACTCGTACAATAGAAACAACAAGATCAGATCACACAACTACAAGAAAAGTAGTATCGGTCTGGCTTCACAATCCCAATGAATCCTTTAAGTCGTTAACCTGGTTTAGAAGAAGAAACCAAAGGTTAAAGGAGAATCGACTCTAGCTATGCAACTAGTATCACACGTAAGGTGTGGGGATTAGGTTTCCCAGTTGCTAGAATTCTCCCTTATATAGTTTTCATATCAGGGTTTGCAATCAATGTTATCTTGGTAACAAAGCATTCAATATTCACCGTTAGATGAAAACCTGATTAGATTCAAGCTAATATATCTCAACCGTTGGATCAAAAACTTAGCTTGCTACACACAAATGAAATGTCCAATTTTGGGTTTACGAACCGTTCCCAAACATTAAAATTTTTTGGTTCAACAATAGTTAACCAAATGGTTAGCCATATGATTACTTTCATATCAACCATATTCTTCTTCACCAAAACTAGTTCAAATGACTCAAATGAACTAGTTATAGAGTTGTTCAATTGCTTAGATCTTATGTAACTATACAAGACACAATCGTAGCAAAAACGGTTTGATTCACTCGAATCGGTTCATGAACTTTATAGCCACGGTTTGCAAAAGCATTCCTTAGTTTAAATAAACATGAGTTCAAGAACAACCGGTTTTAGATATAACCTTCTCAAGTTCGCGGACTGGGTTCGCGGACTTAAGCACATGGAAGGAGTTCACAAACTCAAGCAGAAATTCTCGGTCGAGAACTTCCGCCAGTTCGCGGACTTGGCTCACGCCACTTCCATTTCTCTTGATCAACAAAGTTCACAAACTTTGGTTTAAGGAATAAGGACTTATACATATATATGTTTCCACAACAATGCTTATATCCTACCAATGGTTATGTAATCTAAACTCTCATTTCAATCATTGAAACATTCTCAGATGACGGATATAACCGTTATTCACAAACCATTTTTCGTCAGAGCAATTTTCAAAGTGATTGAAACATAACATGACTTTCGTCACTAGGTAAAGATGAATTCGACTAAAGCGAAAGCTTAGCAACACATATTTCGAGAAATAGATAGGCGAGATAAACTCGGCTGGAAATAACAAATGTGCATAATGAAAGTCTATATATCAAAACGACTTTTGTCTCAAGAGTAGGAGATAGAATAGATAGACTTTTGACTAACAGATAAGTTCAAGTCTCCACATACCTTTTAGTCGATGAAGATCCACCAGTTCCTTGAGTAGTCCTTCGTCTTGTATGATGATTGCCATGGAGTTCTTGAGCTCAACTACACTTTCTATCCTAGTACGAGACCTTTAGCTATGTAGGCTAGAAATCAAGACTTATAGTTTTGATCACTAACATTGACAAACACGCTTGAGATAACAACGTATGCGAGTTCTACCGATCAATGCTCTAAAAATCGTGATAATTCATTCTTCGGGCGAATCCATGGAGCCCTTATAGCAGTTACAGAACCTCTCCGATATTGGGGAGCCAAAACCAAATATCTCGGCCTCAGAACCTACGAATGAGGTAAACATTAGAACATCTGAAAACCAATGGATGGTTAAAATTGGAACCCTCATCAGCGCAGAGGAATAAGGAAAATTAATACAAGTGCTAAAAGAATGCTCTGATGTCTTTGCGTGGCGAATGGAGGACATGCCAAGAATCAACCTAGAAGTTTGTTGCGCCATCATTTAAAAATTAATCTGAGGTATAAACCCATGAGACAAAGAATGAGAAAGGTAGCGCCCGAATACCATGAGGCCATTCAAAACGAGCTAAAGAAAATGGAGGCATCGGGTGTCATCCGAGAAGTGCAGTATCCGATATTCCCTCTCCGGCCACAATAAAAGACGTACAAATATTAAACGGTCGGTTAGCATCCCTAGGAAGGTTCATTTCTAGATCGTCCGATAAATGCAAAGATTTCTTCAATACTCTAAAGAAGGGAGAAAAATTCTCATGGAGTGTTGAGTGTGAAGAAGCTTTCCAAAAGATTAAGGAGAATCTGGCTACCTTACCAATATTGCAAAATCCTAACCCAGGTGAAGATCTTTACATATATTTGTTGGCTACGAACACATCAATAAGTATGGTGCTAACTCGCATTGATGAGGGAACAAAAAAACCAATTTACTTCATAAGTAAAACTATGACCTCAGAAGAGAAAAATTATACAAATATTGCAAAGCTTGTACTATCCTTGGTGTATGGAACGCAAAAACTGCGAACATATTTTCATTGCACACACTATAACTGTAATCACGAACGCTCCAATAGAGTCTGTGCTCGATAATGCCGATAGAGCAGGCCGAATATCCAAATGGGGAGCTCAAATCAAACAGTTTGGGGTTAAATACCAACCTCAGATAGCAATAAAATCCCAAGTCATTGCAGACTTCCTAGCTGACTTCCCGCGTGACGAGACCTATGAGATTGAGGAATGGAGGACGAGATGGACGATCCGCCTGAATTACTTCGCTCTGAAAACCCAAGGCGATGGGATGTATTTGTGGATGGGTCGTGTAACTCAGAAGGATATGGTATCAGAATGGTCTTCACGACTCCGACAGGCCGAATTATCGTATATAGCTTAAGTCTAGAGTTCCCATGTACGAATAACATAACTGATCAGTACGAAGCGGTCATACATGCCCTCCGAGTAATAATTAAACTCGGAATCGACGAGGTCAGTCTCATCAGTGACTCGCAGCTTGTCATACGAGAAATCAATGAAAGGTATCAAGCTTCAGATGCATGTATACAGTGGTATCTACAATTGGCCAGAAACTATTGAGCAGATACCCAACATCACTTTCCGACATTTATGTAGGAGTATAACAGGCACGCATATGCCTTAGATTTCATCGCATCAATGATGGTAGACCCAAAGGCAACAACCGTAAAGGTGGAAAGGGTACTACTTCCTCAATACCACTTGAAGGAGATATGAAAATCGTAAGTGCAAGCACGAGCCAAGAAGCTCTGTCCGAAGAAGATTGGATGACACCAATCATGAAAGATCTGGCTAATGGCGATCTTCCAAGCGATCAAAAACTTATACACAAAATAATATCCCGATCTAGAAATTACCAACTGAGTAAAGGATTACTGTATCGGCAGTCATACTTGGGGACCTTGCTCAGATGCTTTTCCCTGGAGGAATGATAGGAAATTTTGAATGAAATACATCATGGACACGCCAAAAACCACAGCAAAGGATGAGCCTTGGCACAAAAAGATAAACTCCAAGCGTATTTTTTGCCTCACATGAATAAGGATGCAAAAAAATGGCACAACGATGCATCGAATGCTAAAAGTAAGGAAAAAGGAGGGACGCACCTACCATGGATCTAAAGTCTGTATAAATACCTTGCCCGTTTGCAAAATGGGTGGTTGACATTGTAGGGCCCCTACGAGCAGGCACGGGACAGAGAAAATACTTAATTGTAGCTACATACTACTTTACGATGTGGGTAGAGGCATCAACCCTAAGGCACATCCGAGACCATGATGTCTTCAAATTTCTTTTTGAACATATTATATGTCTCATTGGTATCCCATCCGCCGTCGTTTCTCTCAATAGAGCACAAATCCGAGGAAAGAAATTGATATCCTCTTTAACTGTTTCAAGATCAGAAAGGCCAAACAGAGGCCAATAAAACTATCGCTGACATGCTAAAAAAGAAGATAGATGGACACGAGGCCAGTTGGTGTGAACAATTTCACAATGTCTTATGGGATTATAGAACCACCCGAAGAGAGGCCACACGGATGACACCCTTCGCGCTAACTTATGGCACAAAAACGATCATACCCACATAGACAATGATCCCAACGACTAAAACAGAGGCTTGGGAAAAGAACCTAACCTCAGGCATGATAATAGCAAAGATAGATTACCAAAACCGAAAAATATCCCTCCATAGAACATAAAATTACCATCGAGGGCTAGTTCGGGAATACAACAAACGTGTCCACAAGAGACACTTCAACCCAGGTGACCAAGACTGGCAAGAAATTCCGCCATATCAGCGAGAATCGGGTAAATTTGCACCCATATGGGAAGGACCACTAACGATCCTCGAAAAGGAAGGCAAAGGAGCCTACATATTGCTCAAACTCAACGGGGAATAACAAGAACGACCGTGGAATATCAAATACTTAAAGAAGTACCATGCTCAAATCTATCACATAGAGGGTTAGGTTATGAAAACAGGGTTTAAATCCCAACTTGTAAAAGGACATGAAACTTTATCCGAATGTACAAAGGGTATTCAAACCCTCTTTTGAGATTAATAAAATGTCCCCTTTTGGCTTATTTGTTTCAATATTGAACTGTTACATTTTTTGTTGCTTCGTCTTTTCTTGTTGTTTCTAGTTTTTTTTTTTTTTTGTGCCCTTTTTTTTTTTTATTTCTTTGCATCTCATATAGAATTAGGATGTTATGAAATAGATCTATCAATGCCCATCAAGGTATGGATCAAACCAAGGTACTAAACTTCCTAATAGACCATATATCAAGTATGGCATGGTGCTATCCACGCCTTCCATTCTACACAGACTGATGCGGGTACTGCCCAAGCTGCCTGAAACAGATAAACAGACCTAGGGAAATGCCATCTGACCTCGTGAAGTGAGATGAATTGGGGGGAACCCTAATCTACCTGTGACGGAGACATACCTAGGGTAATTCCATCACGATCTCGAATCAGATGATGTCCTGAACAACATGAGATATCTAGAATTGATCGACTCACCTTTGGCTAAGGAGAGAATCCATTAGCAGAGATATCTCTCTACAAAATATGTCACAAAAAAGTGACTCGGAAATCTGATCACAAGTCCAAGGGGAAGGTGCAACCTAAGTGGGGAACCATTAAAAACAAAAATCCTTAGAAGGCATGTAGTATAGGTGAGAAGGATGATTCAATTTGCTCTAGATTCAATATTGTAAGAGATGACCTGTCCAAACGAGGAACTAATCACTCCTCAGCCTTGTCACCCATGATTGAACTAGAAGAATAAATGAAAACAATCCTCAGAGCCACAATAAAATCAACAGTGAATATTCCATTATAAGTAAATGGTAAGTAAATCCATAAAAGAAATAATAAGTAAAGCCATAAAATAAATAATAATTTTTCAAGAAAAGTACTTTAACTACCGCCTCCAACAGACGAGGACTTGTCCAAAAAATTGGTTAACAAAATAATGCCTAAAAACATTAGAGGATATAGCTAACAAGTTACCAAAAAATAAAAACTAACCAATGTCGACCTTTAAACATTTCCTCGGAATGAACACGAGGTTTTAACAAACGAAGAACCATTAAACATTGCCTCGGGGTCTTACCAAACAAAGAACCATTAAATGATGCCTCTGAATGAGCATGAGGACTTACTAATAAAAAGAATAAGTTTCAGAAACAACTACTCAAGGATAGAGGAGAAAGACAAGGCTTCCGCTACCTAAGACACACAAACACATTTTAACTTGTCCAGGCATTGTTTGACTTTCACCCTCGGATGGGCCACCACTAGGGACAATCTTCTCAACAAGGGGCTCGGTAGGGTTAAGGACATTTGAAGCAGTAGCAGCAGCGACTCTTTCATGCTCACGAAGTAAAACACCCTTGCATGAATTGGTAATCTTTATAGCATAGTCAGCATGACGACAACTCATATTCTTTCTCTATTCAACACGTTCAGCCTCTAGCTCCTCTTCAAAGCGAGCTTCCATGCCATTTAGCCCATCATCCAAGCATTTTTTTTCTTCCCTGATATCATTCAGCTACTTCTCTAGTTCTGCATTACGATTGCGAGCCTCTACGAGATAACACAACGATATTAGTAAATAAAAATGCTTTAAAGGACCAATTAACATAAACTCCTTCGTCAGGTTCTTAGATCTATCTTATGTTAAATTACCAAAGGTAGTCGTTAAGATTTTGCAATCAATACTTTTAATCACAAAGAATTGTATTGATGCCGATCTACACAACTAATCAATCCAATCTACCACAAGGATAAACCGATTATAGTTGGATCCTCTTATACCGAAACAAGTATTGTACACACCAAAGATTATAAACCCAAGTCAGAAATCTTCAATCTCTTATTTGTCTTAAAATCTTCTTAGATCTTCAATAAACACCTGCACACAACAAATTGAATCTCTTGTGATCAATTATGCACAGAACGGAGTCTGCTAACAATGGATTATCACAAGATTGTCTTTAGCACTAACAACAATCTAAAGATCCATGTCGAAACTTCGATCTAGTTTGAGTGAATCTTATATCAGAAGAGAAGATTCTCAAGCATAAAAAAACTAGGTGCAATCAAAGTTCAAACACCGTTAGTTAATCAAATCAATCGAAAACACAAGATAAACAGCAAGTATCTAGTTTCCCACTAACGGTACTCGTAGAGCTTCTCAATCCCAAAGAATACTTTAAAGTGAGCGGCCGTCAGAGATTTCGCCTAATTAGGTTACTCTCCTCTCCGAATAGGTGGCTACACCAGTAACAACACAACCGAGGAAATAGTTTGCTAGAAATGCAAACTTCAAGTATTTATAGACAAGGAAGTTTGGACACCAAGGAATTTCCAAAACCGAAAATATTCTCAAAGATATTCAATACATTCCAAATTCGGTTTTCATAATTCCTGGAAATGCTTTGTCCAAAATAATGACCGAAAATCTCCTTGGAAAATCTTTAACTAGTAAATGCACATTACTAATTTTTATTTTCCATATATAAAATTAACAACCTTAATTAAAAGATTCTTAACTTATTTAATTTCGATCCTGGGATTTTCTTCCTGCAGCTATTAAAGAATAACTTTGAACAATAAAAGATAAACAATACTGCCTGTGTTCAAAGTGTGTCGACATCCTTACTTTGTAAGTCCTCTTTCATACTTACACCCTTGAAACCGATTTGCAACACTTCCAAACAAGTTTAGAATTGGTTCATCTGACTTTCAAGAACTATGCGATTGATTTAAAAACACTCAATCAGAAATCATGGGTTTAACGGTTCTACCAAAACAAGTTTCGGTTCAACCTCCATGTCTGTACTGTGCATAATGAAAAAGCAGGGGTCTAACAACACCACCCAATATTTCGCTTAGCAATATGTATGTACAAACTCGAATATACTTTTAAGAGTATCAACAAGACTCAATCAATTAAAAGTATATCAACGAGTTTATATCTCTCTCTTGATTTGATTTACTCAAGCAGGAACTGCGAGTTCTAATCAAATGCAAGGAATAACTTGGTCGGTACCAAAGACCAATGTCCAAGGATCAATCAATGACAATCAAACAACCAAAGATTGGATTATACAAATTGATGATCTATACGCACAACCTGTATTATTTCAATTATAAAGATAAACAATATAATGCGGAAACTGAAATAACACAGACACCAGAAATTTTGTTAACGAGGAAACCGCAAATACAGAAAACCCAGGGACCTATTCCAGATTGAACACACACTGTATTAAGCCGCTACAGACACTATCTTACTCCAAGCTAACTTCAGACTGGACTATAGTTGAACCCCAATCAGTCTCCCACTGATCCAAGGTACAGTTGTACTCCCTACGTCTATGATCCCAGCAGGATACTGCGCACTTGATTCCCTTAGATGTTCTCACCCACAACTAAGAGTTGCTACGACACAAAATCGCAGGCTTTAACAATAAACAAATCTGTCTCACACAGATAAGTCTATCAAAGGATCAATCTGTCTCCCACAGAAAAAACCTAAAGTTTTTGTTCCGTCTTTTGATAATAATCAAGGTGAACAGGAACCAATTGATAATCCGGTCTTATATTCCCGAAGAACAGCGTAGATTAATCAATCACCTCATAACAATTTTAATCGTATGGTAGCGAAACAACATGTCGTGGAATCACAAACAATGAGACGAAGATGTTTGTGATTACTTTTTATATCTTTCCTATCGGAGAAATAAAACAATCTCTAGCCAATCAATATGATTGTACTATTACGATAGAAGATGCAAGATCAGATCACACAACTACGATAAAAGTAGTATCGGTATGGCTTCACTATCCCAATGAAGTCTTCAAGTCGTTAACCTGGTTTTAGAAAAAGAAAACCAAAGGTTAAAGGAGAACCGACCCTAGCAAGCAAACTAGTAGCACATGTAAGGTGTGGGGATTAGTTTTGCAGAGTTGCTAGATGTCCCCTTATACAGTCTTTCAAATCAGGGTTTTTCCTTAGTTACAAAGCAATCAATATCCACCGTTAGATGAAAACCTGATTTAGATTCAAGCTAATATTTCTCAACCGTTAGATCGAAAACTTAGCTTGTCATACACGAATGACTGTACGCTTCTAGTTTTGTAACCCGCACCCAAACGTGTACATTGTTGGTTCAACAATAGTTTACCAAAAAGGTTAACCATAAGAGCATTTCATACAAACCATGTTCTTCTTCACCATAATTAGTTCAAATGACTCAAATGAACTAGTTAAGAGAGTTGTTCAATTGCAAGGAAATCTTATGTAACTACACAAGACACAATTGAAGCAAAGATTATTTGATTCACAAGAATCGGTTCATGAACTTTAATAGACACGGTTTCCAAACGCATTCCTTAGTATTTTAAGATTAAGTTCAGAGATCATCTTTGGATATATAACCTTCTCAAGTTCGCAGACTAGGTTCGCGGACTTAAGACATCAGACAAAGTTTACAAACTCCAGCAGAAATTCTTGGGTTTGAGAACTTCGCCAGTTCGCGGACTGGGTTCGCGGACTTGGCTCACGCAAGTAGTTTGTCAACTCCAGCAGAAATTCTCGGGTTTGAGAACTTCGGAAGTTCGCGGACTTGGCACTTGCCATACTTCCGGTTCTCTTGATCAACAAAGTTCGAGAACTTCGGTTCAAAGAATACATTGGTTATGTAATCTAAACTCTCATTCCAATCATTGAAACATTCTTAGAGGACGTTATACAGTTGTTACACCATTTCTCGTCAAAGCAATGTCCAAAGTGATTGAAACATTCATGACTTTCGTCACTAGGTAAAGATAAACTTGGTCGAAGAGAAAAACTTACCAACACATATTTCGAGATATAGATAGGCGAGGTTTACGCGGCTTGAAATACCAAATGTGTATGATCTAGTCTATATATATAGCATACGACTTTTGTCTCAAAGAGTAGGAGATAAAATAGATAGACTTTTGAGTGACAGATAAGTTCAAGTCTCCACATACCTTTTTGTCGAGAAGTTTCACCGGTTCCTTGAGTAGTCCTTATACTTGTATGATGAATCGCCATGAAGTGCTTGAGCTCAACTACACTTACTATCCTAGTCCGAGACTTAGCTATAAGAGACTAGAAATCAAGAATTATAGTTTTGATCACTAACATTGACAAACATGCTTGAGATAACAACGCATGCGAGTTCGACCGAGCAGTGCTCTAACAATCTCCCCCTTTGTCAATTTTAGTGACAAAACTATCAATACATATGAAATACAAAAAAGATAATGAAACTTTAGTAGCTCCTATTCCACATGTCTAATCTTTAACATTCCTCGAAATCTTCGTCACTTCCAAGTACTCCAATGATCCCAAAGGTTGTACGTTTAGCACCATCGTTGTTGAAGATCCGTAGCTATAACAATGAGAATGCATCGGTCTCGATCATTGTTATATAGTGTCATAATATTATTACACAGTGTCAAAGATCAATTGTATCACAACTTCAACAATAATACTATGGTGATATGTATCACTCCCCCTTAGTCAATACTCCATCTCACATGAAAACCACTCCCCCTTACACAATGATCCTAAAACCATATGTATTTGTAGTGTGAACTACATATTAATTCTCCCCCTTTTTGTCAATAAAATTGGCAAAGGTACAAGAACGGGTTCATAATGAAATTTCCGTAGGAGACATTTCATGAATGAGAGAAAGAAACACACATCATCTTATTTAGATGCAATCATATAGCCGAAGCTAACAACATTCATAAAGGAGTTTAAAGATACAAGATAACCACTCTAAAATTCCAGAGCCGCACACCCCTCAAGATATGACCATTAAGAATAAGTTCAAAAGAACTCTCCCCCATTTGATGTCATTCCCGAAAGAACAACAACGAGCGACCTTAATTTCAAGAGAAAAGATGGATTTTAATTGGACACCAAAACCATGAGAATGATTTTTATATCCAAAACTCAATCAAATTAATCATAAGTAAACCCATGATTAATTTAATCGGAATACATAATCAAATTAAACACAAAAGTGATCAATTTAATTCATTGTGCTCAACATAAGTAAATTTACGGAGCAACGACTAAGTTAACCATACAATAGAGTGATTGGATTAATCGTTCATATACTCAACACAAGAGAAACTTGTGGATTAATAACTAAATAACCAACAAGATGATTAATTTAGTTCTAATATGCTCAACATAAAGTATCTTACGGAACAACCAACAAGGCTAATAGAAAATAATCAACTTTGTCGTATCGTGCTCAACATAAGACACATTACGGAGCCTCACGGTAATACAAAAAGGATGGATCAATGAAGATCAATACCGTGGAATACACAAGGATTCATTCTTTTGCACAAGCATATACAATAGCAATAATCCTTGAAAACAAAAAATTTTAAACTATCTTCCGTCAAAGATTGACAATATAGGCTTAACTTTTGTAATTGTCAAAAGTTCATTCATTCTTTTACCAATACATGAATATCGATCACAAACGACTTTACTTTTGACAAGGTATGGGACAACCATAGTTCACGGACGTAAAGATCAATATCTCATAACAAGTTGCAATATGACAAATCATAAAGATTAATACTGCAAAAATCATCTCCCAAAAAGTTTTAGAATTTAAACAAATAAATCTAAAAACATGAAGTTGAAAACGTTGGACATAGCTATGTGTAATCACAATATTTGCTATTTCAAACTCTAGTAATCCTTCTCAATTACAAGAATAAATTCTCATAAGAAGTTTCCTAGGCATCAAGACAAACTCGTAATGCACATATAAGATGATTTGTCCTTAGAGAGTAGAATCAATCTTTTCGCCCGGATTTATACCAAGAATATCTACCAAAGTAGTATAAAGATATTTTCAAAGAAGAACATACAAAGTCATTAACGACCATGCACCATAGTTCACATAAAATGATTGTGAACATTCAAAAATCACATAGTAATGCGTACTATTGCCCATCATTGAACTTCCTTCTTTGTGATTCACCAACAATATTCTTTTAAAAGCTAAAAATAAGCTTAGAAGAGTACTACTCCACGAATCCAAGTGCCCAAGTCCAAGAGAAGTGGAACAAGTGCAACGAAACGGAGCAAAACACTCAAAAATAAGAGACAAGACAAATACCAATCTTAACTCATCCAAATTCAATATTATCACCTCCATTTTAAATAAAATTCAAAGAGGAAGAGAATGCAAAAAGAATGAGGTCATTCCGAGTTCGGACGAAGAAGATACGGCCAAAACAAGTTTACCGAATATCAACGTCAAGTATGCATACGGGTTTCCAAACGAATTTTCAAGTCCGCGAACTTAAACCCCTGGATTTTTGAATTTAAAAGATGTTATGCATACCTGTTAGGTGTACCATGAAGTCCAAACATCCCGAACTACTATCTTCAAACCTAAACGTTTAAGAACCTAAAACACAGATCAAGTTAGGTAGAAAAGAACGATAAGCAAGGTACATGGATTATTACAAGTACTCAAACAAGTAATAAAAACATAGAACTTTCTCAAATTTATACACATACCTTTTTAAGAAAAGTCCAATTGAATTCTACCGCCTTACCGAACATAATCTGAGTGCCCCAATTCTCGTGCTTCCCTCACCGTATACAAAATAGGGCATTCCTTGGTGAGGATGCACTTACAACACAATCAAGTTGCTTTGGGGTGAACAATGTCTTGCTCACCACAAGTGACCTTTGGATTATCATGAAAGAGATCGCTTTTAGAAACTTTCACATCCAATTCCATTTTTCCAAAAAACTTGTTAAGTTCCAACATCATGGATACTGCCTTCTCCATAGTCATGGAATTTTCTGGAAGATTATTCCTTTTCACACTCAAAGCATCATTGGCTTTCTTTGGTACCCACTTCTAAGTGCATTTAGGAACAAACTGAACCTTCTTCCCATTACTCTCTTCAAGAGTTCTCGGAATAGAATTGGATTGACTATTCTTTTGCAAGTTAGTCTTTCTCCAATTGGGAGCATCAGATCTTGTATTCGTCTTTACAAATTTATTCTTTCATAATCATTACAATTGTAAAAAGACTTCGCATGATGTTTATAGGCAAATCTAGGATTATCACAACACTGATTCCTTTGCCTAAAGGTTGGACGTTTACAACCCGTAATGTCAAGAGTGTTAGCCTTAACATATGATCCCGGTTTAATAACTTATTTTGACACCCAAACAAGAATATCATGAAGTTTTTCATTCCTTATACGAAAACGACATCTCCTTTCCAGGTGACCTTTGTTTCCACAATAATGACATATATAAGGAACGTTCTTACCCGAATTCATGTGTGCTGGTTTTGGAGGTTGATATACTTTGCTCTTTTGAACCTTAACTGCCGGTTAAGGTTTTTCACTTTTGCCATTAGTGGAATCCTTTTGTTGAGAAGAATCACTAGCCTTGAAAAATTTTACCTCTTTGCTAATACTCGGAGCATCTATTCCCTTATAGCCCAATCGTCGTGTATCACGATGATTTTTACTTTCTCCTAGCATAGTGGTTAATTTGCTTGAACTAGTATTGAACTTTTTCAAGTAATCTTCCAACATCTTGATTTTATCAAGAGCAGTAGCTAAATCATCCTCAAGGCGTTTTTATCGAGCGAGATAAGCGCTTTCTCTGTCATCAAAACTTGTTTGCTGAGAATTAAACCTTGCTTCAGATTCTGCAAGTTTCTCTTCCAATTAAAAGTACTTTTGATAAAGATTATCACATTCAAGTGACTTCATACGTAGGTTTTCCTCACAATCCTTGAGGATCGATTCGCAAGAACGATTCGAAAAATAAATACCTGCGTAACATCTTCTCAATTTCTTGTTTTCTCGACAGAGAGGAGTCAGAATAGGTGTGACATGAGAAGTTGTAATCTTCTTCATTTTCCACGAATCCAAAAACTTAACGTACTCTGAGACTTCCCCATCAACATCTCTATCAATATCTGAATCACCTTCATCAGAAAGTTCATCCAACTATTTTTCTAGGAGTGTTTCCCAATCAACATTTTTTACATCAAGAGAATGTTTAGATATTAACTTACATGTGACGGTTTTCTCAGGTGAAACGAAGCTTTCAGAATTATCTGGTGATTTCTGAATTGGTACGTTATTAGAGATAGACTCTTCCATAATCAGATCACTAGAAACACAGACTTATAAGGTCTTTAACGTGTTTGCCTGCTCTGATACCAATTGAAAAAGCGGGGGTCTAACAACACCACCCAATATTTCGCTTAGAAATCTGTATGGACAAACTCGAATATACTTTTAAGAGTATCAACAAGACTCAGTCAATTAAAAGTATATCAACGAGTTTATATCTCTCTATTGATTTGATTTACTCAAGCAGGAACTGCGAGTTCTAATCAAATTCAAGGAATAACTTGGACGGTACCAAAGACCAATGTCCAAGGATCAATCAATGACAATCAAACAACCAAAGGTTGGATTATACAAATTCATGATCAATACACACAACCTGTATTATTTCAATTATAAAGATAAACAATATAATGCGGAGACTGAAATAACACAGACACCAGAAATTTTGTTAACGAGGAAACCGCAAATGCAGAAAAACCCCGGGACCTAGTCCAGATTGAACACACACTGTATTAAGCCGCTACAGACACTAGCCTACTCCAATCTAACTTCGGACTGGACTATAGTTGAACCCCAATCAGTCTCCCACTGATCCAAGGTACAATTGTACTCCCCACGCCTCTGATCACAGCAGGATACTGCGCACTTGATTCTCTTAGCTGATCTCACCCACAACTAAGAGTTGCTACGACCCAAAATCGCAGGCTTTAATAATAAAAAAATCTGTCTCACACAGACAAGTCTATCAAAGGATCAATCTGTCTCCCACAGAAAAACCCTAAAGTTTTTGTTCCGTCTATTGATAATAATCAAGGTGAACAGGAACCAATTGATAATTCGGTCTTATATTCCCAAAGAACAGTCTAGATTAATCAATCACCTCACAACTATCTTAATCGTATGGTAGCGAAACAAGATGTCGTGGAATCACAAACAATGAGACGAAGATGTTTGTGATTACTTTTTATATCTTGCCCATCGGAGAAATCAAACAATATCTAGCCAATCAATATGATTGTACTATTACGATAGAAGATGCAAGATCAGATCACACAACTACGATAAAAGTAGTATCGGTCTGGCTTCACAATCCCAATGAAGTCTTCAAGTCGTTAACCTGGTTTAGAAGAAGAAAACCAAAGGCTAAAAGAGAACCGACTCTAGCACGCAAACTAGTAGCACACGTAAGGTGTGGGGATTAGTTTTGCAGAGTTGCTAGATGTCCCCTTATATAGTCTTTCAAATCAGGGTTTTGCCTTAGTTACAAAGCAATCAATATCCACCGTTAGATGAAAACCTGATTTAGATTCAAGCTAATATTTCTCAACTGTTAGATCGAAAACTTATCTTGTCATACACAAATGACTGTACGCTTCTAGGTTTGTAAACCACACCCAAACGTGTAAATTATTGGTTCAACAATAGTTTACCAAAAAGGTTAACCATAAGAGCATTTCATACAAACCATGTTCTTCTTCACCATAATTAGTTCAAATGACACAAATGAACTAGTTAAGAGAGTTGTTCAATTGCAAGGAAATCTTATGTAACTACACAAGACACAATTGAAGCAAAGATTATTTGATTCACAAGAATCGGTTCATGAACTTTAATAGACACGGTTTCCAAACGCATTCCTTAGTATTTTAAGATTAAGTTCAGAGATCATCTTTGGATATATAACCTTCTCAAGTTCGCAGACTAGGTTCGCGGACTTAAGACATCAGACAAAGTTTACAAACTCCAGCAGAAATTCTTGGGTTTGAGAACTTCGCCAGTTCGCGGACTGGGTTCGCGGACTTGGCTCACGCAAGTAGTTTGTCAACTCCAGCAGAAATTCTCGGGTTTGAGAACTTCGTCGGACTGAGTTCGCGGACTTGTCACATGCCATACTTCCAGTTCTCTTGATCAAAAAAATTCGAGAACTTCGGTTCAAGGAATACATTGGTTATGTAATCTAAACTCTCATTCCAATCATTGAAACATTCTTAGAGTACGTTATATAGTTGTTACACCAATACTCTTCAAAGCAATTTCCAAAATGATTGAAACATTCATGACTTTCGTCACTAGGTAAAGATAAACTTGGTCGAAGAGAAAAACTTACCAACACATATTTCGAGATATAGATAGGTGAGGTTTACGCGGCTCGAAATACCAAATGTGTATGATCTAGTCTATATATATAGCATACGACTTTTTTCTCAAAGAGTAGGAGATAAAATAGATATACTTTTGAGTAACAGATAAGTTCAAGTCTCCACATACCTTTTTGTCGAGAAGTTCCACCGGTTCCTTGAGTAGTCCTTCTACTTGTATGATGAATCGCCATGAAGTCCTTGAGCACAACTACACTTACTATCCTAGTCCGAGACTTAGCTATAAGACACTAGAAATCAAGACTTATAGTTTTGATCACTAACATTGACAAACATGCTTGAGATAGCAACGCATGCGAGTTCGACCAAGCAGTGCTCTAACACATAGTCACACTCGCTTTCCAAAATTCGGTTGACTAGGTACTAGGATCGGTTCCCCACATATATATGGTATCTAACTTTTATGTGTTGCACATGTCCATATGATCGGTTCCCCTTTGCCTAAAAATGTGTTGCACATTTTCATAGGATCAGTTCCCTTTCTGCTATAAACCTTGCTGCACCTCATACAAGGATCGATTCCCCTTTGTGATATACTCCACCTCTTCATAGGATCGGTTCCCCTTTACCCAGATTCGGTCCAGTCAATCACAAACTCGATCATACCTCACAGGTGATTACTTAAGATTGGTTTCACTAATAAAAGTCATACCAATACATAAGTCAGGCCTTTGTGAATAGTTCTACTAAGAACACAAACAAGTCGTGAGCAGTTATACTAAATCACACATATTGGATGTTCACAAGATGTGCAATGAATAACAATCCCAATAACGCCTGGCGATTTCCTTTTCGATTCATAAACAAGTTTATGAACTTACTTCCATAAAACACATGTAAAACATTGTTTCCTAGGATGAAATCCTCACCTCATACCCATACATAATCATAGTAGCTTTTAAACGATTATGTCGATGTCTTATCTATAAAGTTTAATGGTTAAGGAATAAACTTCATACTGTATTTGTTAGAGCATAGCTCGGTTAAACCCACCAAGCGTTGGTATGTCAAGTTTGGTTGTCATATTTTAGTGAATCAAAACTCATTTAAGAGTCACTTGATTATGTACTAGAGTCAACTTAGTATAGGTTAGCTTGAAAGTATTAGGATATGAGACATTAAAAGTATTGCGAAGACTTGAAGAAGTGAAGAAGTAAGAAGCTACAACGAAAACATCATCCTTACACTTGAGGTTAGTGATATTTGACTTGAACTGTTTCATTCACTAATGTATCTTTCAAGTCGTTCATATTGAAAACAAAACTGCGAAGCATGAACACTCTAGATAGACATAGTATTAAGGAATACAATACGAGGTTTATTGCTTAACCATTAAACTTTGTAGATAAGACATCAACAT